>NC_092691.1:21525543-21825543 GCF_964275005.1 Diadema setosum
AGATATATCAAGTATTTGGTCATGTCTTGACAATGAGAACGCCCCCTGATTTGGGTTATTACCATTGTGTACTGAGAGGAATGTAGCAAATAAGAATTTCCTTGATATCTGTTTGGAACTAGAGATGTTGGCAGCCTTGAAGTATACTTCATTTACATTGTAGACAAAGACTAAAAGCCCCTACATTGTGTATCAGTAATACTGCAAAGGCTTGTAAATGTACCTACATTCACAGACGTCTGTGACTTTTCTGTCACCCATTGCACACTGGAAGGAGGAGTGCTTCAGAAGCAGTTCCAATTTCCATGTATGAATGGGTCATGAGCTCACGAGACAGTTAGGCCTCTTAAGTTTAGGCTGCTCTCGGATGGTCCATTTCAGGGCTGCTGTAGAATTGCCTCTGCAGCAGTTTTAAATGGTTGCCTTTTTTTTTTCTTCTAGCAGTGGTCTGAATCCTGGTGTCTTAAAGTAAAAACTGACAGAAATACTCTTATACAGTGGACTCCTGTTATAACAAAGTCCTTGGGACCGGCAGTTTTGTTTTATAATATCGAAATTTTGTTATAACCAAGCAAATCAACAATTAGAATACATAGAGCCGCTAATGCTGTGCGGCCTGAATTTCTATTATGTTGTAACCAGAATTTCGTTATAACCATATTTGTTGTAACGGGAGTGCACTATAAATAAATACCTGGTAATGTTTGCTGTCAAATGATCACAAATCTTCTTATTTCATAGAGTACGAGGGCAAGGCAGGGTGAAGACAGAGATACTGCCACAGAACTGGAGGTTAGTCTTGATTCTATTGCTTTTGATTTTGATCTGTTCTATCCGCTTATCATGAATGCTGTGTGTTCTTACACAGACTGTCGGTTGGTGCACCTTATTCCACTGTAAATTGAGAGGAATGGTAAATTGGAAGAATTTTGTTCTTTTGTTTTGAATTTGATAACTGTATCTGAGGTTGCTCCCTTCAAAATGTGTGTTTTCTATAACTTGATTCATACTATAAAAACAATAATGTCTATCAAAAATAGGAAGGAGAAAGGTTTTTTTCCATTCATATTCGTATTATTGAAATCTATCCTGTATAACAAATTGTGAAATATGTAAGCATTAAAAAAAAATTTAAAAAATCATAATCTTTTATTCATAAGAGTATGCCCTATCTTTGCGGAAAAGAGAAAATAAAAAAGGAGGGGACACACTTTAAAATGGACATGACCAAATGCTATGTATCAGTATCTTTGACAATGAACAGTGCAAGAATGAGTCATAATCATATTAAACATTTTGTCTTTGCAGCATGAACAATGTGTAGCTGTCGTCTCCAGAATCAAGTTTTGCAGGATGTTTTACTCTGCACTGTTGGCATTCAACAAGAGAGAGGTAAGACCTTTCGTAAAATATCTTCACGTGGACTTTGCTGTTGTCACCTGTATGATAATAAGATAGAAGGTAAAAAAGCATTTTCAGTTTGAAAGGTTGCACTGTCGTAAATGATGTAGCTTGATAAATGATGTAATGAATAGGTATGCTTGATGATTATGCAGTAAACAAACATGTTGGTGATCATTCAAAGTGTTATTTAAGGGGAAATGTCCTTCAACGGTTGTTTTAATATGATGCCCAGGGACAATTTGTGTTCCCTGAAATCAGTAAATGTTGCATCTACTACATCAAGAATTGCACAGCTACAATACAGTGTATGCACTTGCTGGTTGTATGTGTTTGGTGAAAATTAATGCTATGAATGAATGACAACACCAAAGGAATCCTCTGTGCATGCTCTGATTTTCTACATCCTTGCAACATCCCAGGTCAAACAGAGCATTGAGGAGGCTAGGAAGCTCTTACTCTTGGCCCAGGACCTCCTGCCTGTCATAGAGAAGACTGTGGAGCTGGGAAATCCCCTGGAAACAGAGTTAGAAACCAGTGAGAAGCTGCCAGCCACACCAGGTCTGCTCCAAGCGTGTGATGATGATGATGGTGATGATGGTGATGATGATGATGATGATGATGATGATGATGATGATGATGATGATGATGATGATGATGATGGTGGTGATGGTGATGGTGATGATGATGATGGTGATGATGGTGACGGTGGTGACGATGGCGACGATGGTGGTGATGATGATGATGATGATTGATGATGATGATAATGGTGATGATGGTGCTGTTGATGAGGGTTATGATGATAATGGTTATGATGATGATGATAATGGCAATTGTGTTGATTGTGATATTGATAATAATTATGATAGTGATAATGATAATGATGATTGTAAGGATTATGGTGATAGTGATGATGGTACTGGTGATGCTGATGAGGATGGTGATAGTGATGGTGGTGGTGATGATGATGGTAGGATGAGGGTTATGAAGGTAACAGTAATGGTATTAATTATGATTATGATAATGATAATGATGGTTATGAGGATTATGGTGACAGTGATAGTGATGATGATGGTGATGATGAGGGTTATAATGATAACGGTAATGGTATTGATAATGATATTGATAATGATTATGATAATGATGGTTATGAGGATTATGGTGACAGTGATAGTGATGATGATGCTGATGAAGCTGATGATGGGGATGATAACGATGGATTGATGGTGATATTGATGGTGATGGTTATGAGGATGATGTGGATAATGATGATGATGGTGATGAAATAGTGATAACATGATAAAAGAAAAAACTAGTACCAGTAGTGATGATGAAGAATTATATCACCAAAGTTGTAACTGTAGAGAAAGTAAAAAGTGGGTTGGAATTATGATTTCTGATGATGAATCAAATAATAATGCTGAAAACATGATGATGATTAACATTGACTGATGCTCTTTCAGTGCACAAATGACATGAAAAAGAATGGAAACTGAAAATTTGAAGATATAATATGTCAAACTGAAAATGTATTAAAGAGACAGCATCACTCAAAATTCTTGTGGAGGTACTAATCAAGACTCAAAACCTGAAGGCACCCAGAGGTACTCTGTGTAAAGCCGGCATCCATTGGAGATGAGTCTAAGCTCTTTGTGAGCTCTTTGTCACCATTTCCTGGTAATTATCTTATAAATTAGGAGGAATCTGGAGCTGCCCAACATCCTCTGTAAATTTCAGTTATTTTTTGTGATGATAATTACAGGTAACATGCCTCTGTTTCACTCTTGTGTGTGCGTTCAACGCCTTTGAACTTACTGGACAACACCCTGTGGTTATTCTTTCCTCCCTTTCTTCAGACTACCCAAATATGATGGGCTTTGAGCCACTGGTCAACCAGCGTCTGCTACCTCCGACCTTCCCTCGCTATGCCAAGATCATCAGCCGGCAAGATGCAATAACCTACTTTGAAGGGCTAGTTTCTAGACTAAGGACAGTCTGCGAGGTCACCAGCGTGACCTCCTTTCATTCCATTGTGGTAAGACTGAATATTGGTACTCCAAGCCAATGGTAAATCTATAGAGGGACATATCTGAGTTTCATTAAATTCCTGTAGAATTTGATAGTGGTATCCCTCTGATAATTTTGCTTTGTGTCAGTGTGGTAACTCTGTGAAGGTCTTGTAGGTGTAAAGAAGAAAGCAGAAGATTGATATTGGTACCAACGTTTGTCAGCCACATTGATATATTTCACAATGACATATTCTGCAACTGCACAGCCAGCCAGAAGTGAACAAAGGCATCTATACCCATGAAAATATATTCTGAGGGCTGCATTATCCCTCTTTATCGCATTCTGTTTCTCCCTCATGCATCAGGATTTCTTTGCTGAGTTCAGCAAGCACTGCCCCTGTGTTCTGTCCCGGTCCGTCCTGCAACAGACCTTTCTACCGTACAACAACAAAAAGGTGTTTGGGGTTGAGTTGGTGCAGGAGGCGCTGAGAGACGCCATGAGGGGCTTCGTCTGCCCCCCTGTGCTGGCCCAGCGCTCGCCCATCTACAACAATGCCCAGGCCAAGGAGCTTGCAGACTCCCTGCTTCTCCATGCTGTCAGGGTACGTAGGTCCGACACTGTCGGGATGCTTGAGGTTTGGTCATAACCTGTTGATGACGGGCTGATTTTGCTACAGCATGCATTTCCCATTGACTCTTGCCTGAGTATACGTTGTACTTGGAACTCGTCCTCAACAGGTTAAGTGTAGAACAAAGTGTTATCTTGGATGTGAAGTGCATCGAGAGTTCTGTCAGATCTGAAATGTACTATATGAATATGTATTATCAGTATAATTATCATAACTATAATGATGATAATGATGATTGTTATTGTTATCATTATCATCATCATCATCATCATCATCATCATCATCATCTTCATCTTCAAAAATTATTATTGTAATGGGTCTGCATGTCATTAGGGTAGGTTCGACACTGTTGGGATGCTTGAGGGTGGGTGTAGCTAGTCCCCCTCTGTAGATGATTATCTGTTGTTTCCCATTTGGGATATATCAACAAAATCATTGCAGAGATGCTGATTTCTGTATTATGTGATGGAGATATCCCAGTCTTCGCACATTTTAATATAAGAGTAGGTTTCTACACAGCATCCCATCTTGTCGTGTTAAATTGTTACCTGAAAGTGACCTTGTACTTGCCCCCACCCCTCCCCCTTTTCAGCCCATGTGTTCCTTGGTCCAGATCCATGGTCACAACCGGGCCAGGCAGAGGGACAAATTTGGACAACTCCTGGAGGAATTGGCTGCTCTTCAAGATCAGGTCAGATACTTCTTTCTCTCCCTTTTTTTTCTCTCTTTTTCTTTCTCTTTTTGGCCAGGTCACATCCCATTGATCTCAGTGAAATTATATCCTTATGGTGTAATAGTGGTAATATTTTCCCATCCCATTCATTTCTAAAACAGACTGTCTAGTGCTACCTCCACCATTCCTGTTTTGACTAAAACTTGCCACACCATTTCAGGTTGACTTGATTATGTATGTGAACTGCTGGACAGAGCTGATCATGACATGTTTTTTCTTGTTTTTTTTTTATTTTTTTTTTACAAATAAGAATTGAAAGACTTATTCACTTTTTTCTAGAAAATTAGCAGGTTTACTTGATAATCATTCTGTGTAGGTTGGAGAATATGGGCTGCCGTAAATACACTGTACTTGTATGATGCCAGCAGGGTTTAATTACAATTTACATGTACAATTCATATGGTATAATAATATTTGTGTGTGTATGTATGTGTGTATGTGTTTGTATGTTTGCACATGTGTACATGTATGTATATGTATGTATGTATCTGTGGTTATACATTTGTATGTAATTATGAATTTATGTTTGTGCATGTACAATTCTATGTGTGAGTATGTCTGTGTGAATATATATTTGTGGATTTGCATTTGAGTGTGCATATTTTATATTGTTTGCGTCCTTCATTCTTGAATTCTTATTCATATCTTTGAGCTTTGCTAACCTGTGTCCTGGTAATTTTCCCCGTTGAATGTCCCCTCTTCCGCTGGACCGATGCAGGCAGAGAAAGTGGACGCCAACCTGCACACCTTGATGTCCAAGGCAGAGATCAAGAAGACGTACGAGGCGTCCTTCAGCTGCTGGGTGATGTACCACACACTGCGCACCATGATCCAGTATGTCCTGTCAGGCTTTGAGCTGGAGCTTTACGCCATCCACGAATACCACTACATCTTTTGGTGAGACTGGCATCCTTAAAGGCATAATTTACCATTTGCAGATGAAACAAAAACCCAGCTACATTGTATAGAGTGCTTGTTTCTATGGCAGGTGTCTATGGGAAATGCATGTTATAGCAATATCAGTCCGTCCTCAACGGGTTAAGCAGATCCCAATTATCAGGTGAACACTGTAAAGCTGTTAATGGTAGTTCGAAGTAGTGAACTTTTGATTGATTTTGAATTCGAAGGAAAGTTTATTAACAACATATCATTGATAAGACAACTTAAGCCTTAGGGTGTTCATAAACATTGTCATAGCCTGCTATTGAAACCAGTCATGTCTCAGTAACCAAGTTTTATGCTTTTGTACTGTATCTTATTCATTGCTAGTGTTTAATGAAGTACAGTACAATCATTTTCTTTTTATTTGAGCCCTTTGTGAAATCTTACAAGCATTCTAAGCTAGCATATCATACTTTAATAGACTGACCTGATATTTCTCCAATTTTCTCCCTAGATTAGTCCTTGGAGTGAAATGGTGAATTGTTACCATGTTTTCCAGATATTACTGCAGAAAAATATTGTCAGCGAGTTTAAATTGCTACTGTGATTGTATTCCAGGTACCTCTCTGACTTCCTGTACGCCTGGTTCATCTCGACCCTCAGTCAGGCGGACAGCATGCTGGGGGACCATGAATCCCTGTACGCCGAGGCCCCGGGCAAAGGTCGCAGCAACAAAAAGAAGGGCAAGCGCAAGAGGTCGCGGCCGCTGGAGCGCGAGCTGGCCCTGAGCAAGGCGCTTCAGGCCCTGTGCTCAGGCTACTACAAGGTAAGTCTTCTCGGCCGTTCCCATGCAGGGTTTTTAAACCTCCATGAGTATGGGATTCATAATTGGAGTTACTGCTTTTAAATGGTCCTAACCAATGAACTGTTCATTTTGCATTTCTTCCAAGAGAATGTGTGCTTCCCTGTGACTTGTGGGCACTGCATGCACATGTAATAGTGGAAGACAGAAATTGACTGCAAGTCACATTGATTGTAATATTAAAGAGAACATTCAAAATACTACCAGCGCTTGTTTCTGTCCAGTATTGGTGCAAATTGTCCTCATTTTGCCTCCTTTTTCTTTCTACGTGTATTCCAAATATACATAATATGCTCCTGATTTATATAGCTAGCTATGGATATACAACTGTAATGTGATGATAACAAATAAAAACATTTTATTGTTGGCATTGTATATCATATATCCAATCCTAACTTCACGACTTCAGGTGTGACCCTCCCCCCCCCCCCAAAGGGGGAAAAAAATGCCTTGCCCCTACCCTTCATGGACCTAACATGTCATCTGTCATGTACCTGTGTCTCTTGTGTTGGTCTCCTTAGAAAAAAAAAAGTTAAATCAGATGGGTAAGTATAGTTGCATGCCATGAGAACAAAAGCTTGTCTCATGCTGCCAACCACAATGCCTGCAGTAACTGTCTCTGTCACTTTGACCATAAGCCCCACACTTCACACGTGTTTCCTCATTCTCACACCCTACCAAAATACAGGCAGTCGTTGGTTTCAGACTAGACGGCAAGATTCAGCAGCCCAACTCGGAGTTCGATAACGAGCGGGTGCGCTTTGAGCATCGCTTTGGGGCGTTCACTAACATCTTGACCCCACCCCTTGTGCAATATGACCAGTTCTGTGAGATCACCAACCCCAGGAAGGGGGACAATGTGCCCAGCCCGGTGGCCCTCTATGGCACCTCCTCGGAGCTCTTCGCCCACGCTGCCGAACTCTTTGACAAGGTTTCAAACCAGGGCCCTGAGGTAAGAACAACCTGGTTGTGACATACAGTACCAGTAGCCCTCCTTGGCAGGCTACATCAATACATCTATGACATTGAAGCTGTGAAGACCACATGTGGTATTTGAAACAAAGTTTTTTGCCATGCCTTGCTTCACAGGTGAAGCAGGACCAACAGTTATAATTGGCTGTGAATTTGAAAATGTAATGGTAAAATTAACAAAAAGCCAACTGCAACCAAATGCAGGTTGCTTTTGAGCCATTCAGAATATGGCACACATAGAAGGCTTGCTGTTGATTTTCATTAACAGCTGCAATCAAAATATTTCATGCAAGAAGACTTGCCATTTGTGCTCATGACACATGCCATTGGGCAACAGGAAATCAGTCCCCCCCCCCTCTCCCTTTCTCTTTGTTGCCACCTCACCACCCCTCTTTGATTTTGTTTTGTCCCTGTGTTACTGTTAGCTGTGTTAGATGGTCAGCTTCATACCTGAAATTACAAAATAGTAGTGATGAGAATGATGATGCTAATGATGACAATACAAATGCTGCTGCTGATGATAATGATGGCCAGGATGATGATGATAATGATAATAATAGTTATAACAGTGGTGATGAAGCTGATGCTGATAAGGAAGATAGTAATGATAAGATGTTAGTGATAATGATGATGGTGATGTTGATAATGATAATGATAGCAAGAGTGAATAGTGATGATAATGATAATGATGATGATGATTCGGATGATAGAGATATGATGATAATAAGTGACATTGCTATGGAACATTGCATCTCTCCTCTGCAGATTGTCAGTCTGATCAGGGTGGCCAAGACCAACACGGTTGTCCTTCGCCTCCTCGTCAGGGGCCACAAGCGGGACTCACAGGCCCCGCCCGAATTCGACTTTGGCACCCACCGGACTTTCCCCATCATCAAACTCGTCTGAAGAAGGGACTGCTCAGAGCTCCTCCGATACGCAGATGAATTGGGGGATATTACATAAACT
The DNA here is from genome assembly GCF_964275005.1 of Diadema setosum. Taxonomy (NCBI): domain Eukaryota; kingdom Metazoa; phylum Echinodermata; class Echinoidea; order Diadematoida; family Diadematidae; genus Diadema; species Diadema setosum. The sequence goes on from NC_092691.1 coordinate 21,533,998, forward strand.
ACCTGAGGAGAAGATTGATACTGGGGTTGGTATTGCTTCAAGTCATCATCATCAAACGGCATTCTGGATGACCTGGTAAATCTGGAGAGATGTGGTCGATATGCTGCATTGAGAGACACTTTGGATTGGGGTATCACACTTCGCTTATATGGACCATTAAAGTGAATTGCATAGGAGCAGGAGAAAGACTCAAATGCCAGGACCATGAAGTGTTTCCTGACACAGAAGAGTGAACGTGGATAGTATGTGGCAAATGCAGTCAGGATATCCCAAGAGGCTTCTGCCCTGCAGCATGCAAACAATGCTATGTTGTCATACAATGAAACACGTGGGGGGCATTTCATGAAGGAACTTGTCGGATAAAATGTCCGACAAGTCAATTATATCTGACAAGTTCAGAGAAATCAGCCAATCAGACTAAAGAATTTCTCAAAACTTGTCGGATATAATTGACTTGTCAGATATTTTGTCCGACAAGTTCCTTCATGAAATGCCCCCCTGATTTCAGGTCACTCACTATGGCAGGCTTTTCAGTGCAGCTTTAAATGTGTTCCAGGTGTTGATCACTGTTGGACGATGCGAATGGAAAAAAAAAAATGGGAGTTCCGTCCAGTGATATGTGATTTTATTTGCATCATCTGACACATTAGAGTAATCAGCAAAGATTTTCATCTGTTTTACTGTGCTTTTCATTCTCAATTGCTGGCCAGGATTTACAAACTCCTGTGACCTAATGCTTTGGTGAGTGTAAGACTGCTCACACAATCACAGCAGGTGAGATATTTCCATATGTGTCAGTCTCGTCTGAAATGAATGACAAAACTTCAGACTACATGGTATAAATTCTGTTGGATTTTTAGCTCGCCTGAGCCAAAGGCTCAAGTGAGCTATTGCGATCGCCCTTCGTCCGGCGTGCGGCGTGCGTCGTGCGTCGTGTGTAAACTTTTTATATTTTCATCTTCTTCTTGAAAACCCCAAGACCGATTTTCATCAAACTTGGCAGGTAGCATCCCGAGGGGGTTAGGAACTCAATTTATTAAAATGGGCACCATGCCCCACCCAGGGGGCCCCCAGGGGGGCCCAAACCCCCCAAAATTAAGGAATCTGTAAAAATCTTCTTCTCTAGAACCAGAAGTGATAGAGCTAAGTTAATACTATGAGTTAGTACATTGATGACTGTAGTTTCAAGTTTGTTCATGGCAGAATCAGGGGTGCCCCCCTTGGGACCCAGGGGAGGGGTCCTAATGGGGCCTAAATTGTACATTTTCATCTTCTTCTTGAGAACCCCTTGACCCATTTTCACCAAACTTGGCAGGTAGCATCCCTAGGGGGTTAGGATCTCAATTTGTTAAAATGGGCACCATGCCCCACCCAGGGGGCCCTCAGGGGGCCCAAACCCCCCCCCCCCAAAATGAAGGAATCTTTAAAAATCTTCTCTAGAATCAGAAGTTATAGAGCTAAGATAATACTATGAGTGAGTACATTAATGACTGTGGATGGGAAGGTTCAAATGGGGGCCTGAATTGTACATTTTCATCTTCTTCCTGAAAACCTCATGATGGATTTTCGTCAAACTTGGTAGGTAGCATCCCTAGGGGGTCAGGATCTCAATTTATCAAAATGGGCACCATGCCACAGCCCAATCCCCCCAAATTAAGGAATCTTAAACAATTTGGGCCCTTATTGTACATTTTCATCTTCTACTTGAGAATGCCTGGTCAAATTTTAGTAGAGCTGTGAATAATTTAGATTAGTGACTGCATGAAAGGTGAACTTGCAATACTCAGGTGAGCGCTAGACCCGCGGGTCTCTTGTTTTTTTTTTTCTTTCCAGAGTCACTTCGAGAAAGGGTTCTCCTTTAGTTAAAGAACACTGTGTATTAGAACTTTTCAATGTGAAAATTTCAGCTGAATTGGAAATTTGACTAGACTTGTTAAAGCCGCATAGCTAAAAAAAAAAATGGGGCTCATATCTTTCATATTTGAAGGGAATCTCCAATTGTGTTGCACATCCACCAATAGAATGCAAATATTTTTACAGGCACAAAAACCTCAACACAATATCCTACAAATCTGAATTGATTTGAAATGTATTCATAGCTTGGGCTGTACCTGAACAACTACCAATGTCAATCAAAAATGATGTTTTGCTAGCCAGGGGTGTTAGTTTTTAAGATTATGATACACAATTCTGTCAGTTGGTACTGGTGGATAAAGAAAGAAATGTTTTCTATAAGAAAATATATTTGACATTCATCTTGCCCTAAACATCCAAATATTTCTATGATTTTTTTTTGATGTCCCATCTCTGTCATTTCTGGTACATAACTCAAGTTACTTTATAAAAATCAAATACCCCTCCTTATGTATGGTCCATTTTTATTTATTTTCCTCTTTTTTTCTCAAAATTTTCTCCTTTGGATCAACTACAAAATTGAATTACCTTTATAATGGTGTTTTCCTAATCAAAGGTAGAATAAACTTGTCTCTCATTTGAGTACTATTTTGGTCATATACCATAGTGTATTTCGGTTGCAGAATTGCTAAATTGTTTAATCATCCTTAGATTGACTACACTTTTCCAGAAGATCAAAGTTAACAATGATCTCAAAGTGGCAAATTGTTTGAGGTTGTTTTTTTTTTTTTGTTTTAAAGAAAAAATCATTTTGTGCAAATTCATTGAAGTTAATAAGTTTCATTCTAGTTTTTCTCCCATACCTGCAGTAAAATTCAGAGTTGCCAGAGTAATGATAAGATGATCATTCCTGCCCCACAATTCTGCAAGGACTGGACTCAAATCTCCCTCATTTTTGTTATGATTATTATTATTATTTTTTTTTTTTTGGTCTCCCCTCAACTCCAATGTAGTTAATATTCATCTCACTTATGAAAAGAGGAAAAGTTGGCTAAGTTTGACAACATGGAATTTTAGAGCAATCAGTAATTTGTGTAGTCAAAGACATTCTTGATGTTTTTTTTTCTGTTGCACTGGTTATGAGGGAGATTTGAGTCCAGTGGAGGTGTCGTGGCTGAGTGGATAAGAGCGCTCGTCTGTGAACGACATGAGCGTGGTATGGTTCGTGGGTTCGAGCCCATGCCAAGCCCGACACGTTTGCCCTTCAGCAAGGCACTTTATCCACATTGCTGCTCTCCACCCAGGAGTATAAATGGGTACCCGGTAGGATGAGAAAGCTTATGTTGGTTGATAAGCATGTGCGCGCCTGTAAAAATGGCTGCGACTGGCTGGAATGCTCCCCAGGGAGTGGAGAATGAGCACTGTTAGTGCTGGTTGATAATGTATCCAGTGACCGGGGTAATAATAGTCTGTAAAGCGCATTGAAACCCTGAAGTGTGTGAAATGCGCTATATAAAAACCAGCTATTATTATATTGATAGCCAGAGAAAAAGCCATCCTGTACATATTTAATTATATTTTATGGCCAGATACAAGCTGTTTATGAACAAATGTATATTGCATTTTTCTCCCAAGGAGCAAAAGTAAAATGTGTTATGATTATGCAGTTTGAGGTTACTCATTAAAAGGAGATAAATACACAATGTGTTTGTGAAAATGTTGCTCCAAGATCACCAGCTTCGTCTACGCACAATGCACCATTCACTCACCTGTGTTACATCGTTGACCTTGAAATAATAATAAAAAAATGGTAAATGTATTTCGTATTTTCTTTCCCGTTTGTTGCTGTGTCTGGTCAGTCCTGTCACAAATATTGGGTGGTGCATGATACCTTATGATTGCATGAAACTGAATGTGACACACACTTTCAGTCAATCTGCATGCATGAGGGGATAAGAGTTGCGCATTGCTGATGGTGATCAGACATTCTTGTTGTTGTATCTTTGTTAGTGATGGAAGCGAGAATATCTGTGACTTAAAATAGGCAATTTGTTGATTTGTAAATGCGGACTTACCCAAAGAATTTCATATGAAATATAAGTGGCTCCGATCCTCAGGACCAGCAGGGTTTTTTTTTTCCCCCATCATATCAAACTTTTGTTTACAATAAAGCACATATGTATATAAAGATGTATAGATAATAATTTCTGGACCTGAATTTTTACTTCATTGTAACCAGAGTTTCATTATAGCCGACTTTGTTGTAACGAGTGCACAGTAACATTTTTGAGCAAAGAATGGAGGCTTCTTAATTACGTCTACTTACGGTTGTATATATATGCATTTGAGCAATTCCTTTCCTTGGGTAATAACATACTTCAAAACATCAGTTTATTTGTCTGATGTTAGCCCTATCTTATACACATAGCATGGAGTGAAAAAAAAAAAATTCATGCATTTTGCTCAGGTCAAAGGTTGAGCTGAATGTTTAGAATTTACCTTTTACCATTGACACTGTACTTAAATTTTTTCCCCACCAATTCTGATTTTTTATCTTCTTGAAGTCTTCCCCAAATGCAATACATGTATTGATTTCCCCTCTGCACTCTTCAAAGTTAGAAATTCCAAATTGAACGGGGCCATTAACTTTTAGTCCTCTCTAGCAGCTCACAACATTAAAATTTATGCAAAGCCCCATTATTTGAGCCAATTGTCTTCAATACGTTCCCACTAAGAAATTCATTGAATATGCAATTTTTCAGAGCAGTAAGTAGAACCAACAAATTATTCATTATTACATTGCATTACAGTCCAACCTATTACCAATAGCGACCACCTGCTTTAGTGTATGTATGCCCACTATAAAAGATCACGATGATACAAATACGTGTGGGATACACACAAAATGTCAAGAACCTGTGACACCTGTCTACAATGTTACTATCATTATCATTATCACCCTTATCATCATCATCATCATCATCATCATCATCACCATCATCACCATCATCACCATCATCATCATTACCATCATCATCACCATCATCATCACCATCATCATCATCACCATCACCATCATCACCATCATCATCATCATTACCATCATCATCACCATCATCATCATCATTGTCATTACCTATGTTTCATCTTTGGGGTTTGCCTATTTGTTTTTTGTCAACAAACTTTTTCCTTCTTACTGCCAAGAGATGACATGATATGACATTGCATTTGACTCCTTTTACAAGTATTCCATCTGCTCAGGGTAATTATAATCTGGTAGGCTGTGACTCCATATTTTGTGGATACTACCAGATTTGCAATAATGGGTACTGTCTGTCAAACAAATGAAACACACAAAACACAACAAACAGAAAGAATATGAGCTAAATAACATGAATGACTACACAGAGACAGACAATTTGCTTTTTGAAATTTTAATATTAAATATGTGACATCTGTGTGTATCTTGTTAGAGTCAATTTCTGTAACTTTCCATGTACATAATATACAATGAGTGCACAGTTTACATTGTCATTACACAACATGAAGACAAAGTACAGTGTAGTTGAGGTACATGTAATTTAGTACAAACACTGGTTACAACTTCCACAGAAAGCCGTCTGTGACACGGACAAAAATAATAGGCCTTTCACCAGAGGGACACCATATTAAACAATGACATTTTACGAGAACGGAGTTGCGCGTGTGAACTCTGTCCACACCATAACATAATTATACTTTTTATGACAATCAGACTGAAGAAAAGCAACAAATAATATCAATAATATCACCAGAGGGACACCATATCAAACAATGACATTTTATGAGAACGGAGTTGTGCGTGTGAACTCTGTCCACACCATAACATAATTATACTTTTTATGACAATCAGACTGAAGAAAAGCAACAAATAATATCAAAATAAGGGGAGATTTTTTAGAACACAATCTCTCCATCTACTGGCCCTAGATGCAACTAAAATGTGCTGCAGCTCGGGTGGCTCGCAATCTCTATGCAACTCTTGCCTGGTGCAAACCAGATAAGTGGAATTAGCAGCACTCGCTAGGCCTCTGCAGTAGCCTATGCTGTAATGCACCTCTTGATATCTTACGTAGGAAGTACAAATTTTTAAGTCAGTCTTGTGAGAAGCACGTTCATTGGACACCACTCAAGCCCTGTCAGAAAACAGACTGGCCGTAATCTGGCAACAGAGGGCCTGTACAGCACATTTCAAGTTTATCTCGAGGAATAAGTAAACTACAGTTATGAAATCATATGAATACTTCACTTTAATTTGTGCTTACAATATATCCTTCCTCAAAAAATAAACTTGGTCTTCGCATAAAACCTGTGAACCTCTGTTATACACATATTAGTTGGTCAGTCAGGAGTAATATTTTCTTCTAATTTTATAGTAATTTTCTAAAGTTAATCATATACTTTTACCCCACATTTGCCTTCGATGTAAAATTCCCCCTTCTCAGAATTCTGTGCCAAATACTGTAAAAGTGAAAATTTTTGCAGTGTGGAAATTTTTGTGCACTTCGCGCCACATGAAACCAGCCAAAAAATAAAAGCACGCAAATACCCAGTATTTGTGCTTCTCATATGCATGCAAAAATATTTCATATCTGAATCCACAAAATTAAAGCATGCAAAATTCATTTTACCAAATTGATCACAAAAAATTACACAAAAAATGTCCACTTTTACAGTACTTTCTTCACCTCACCACTCTCAATCTACACAAAGAAAGCTGTGAGTAAACGTCTTTAAAAGAGACAGGTCACTTTAGATACACAAATTATTAGTATTAGGCATTGTTTACATGTAATCCATTTTACAAAACCAGTGAATACTTGCAGCGTTATATGGAACGGACTCCACAAAAATCTCTTTAGTTTTATAAGATTTGTTGCAAGAGAATAAGCTTGGCTGCATTTAATAACATTTTTGAATGAATTGCAAATTTCAAGGCTTCTTCATAAAGGTTGAATAGATATGGTTGATGAGTACTTTTTTTTTTTTTATAATACTACTGTACTATTTACTTTGGGATACACCTGTATAAATATCATGTTTAATGTAGTTTATTGAAAGATTAAAAGACGTGATTATTCCTCCTAGCTAGTGACAATAAATGATTTGCTAGCAGCAAACTGAGCTCAACGTTCCTTGCAAAGTACTGTTTGACTTGAGGAATTTCTTGCGGGGATTTGAGGAGAAATGAATTCTCTTTTGTAAGAATACATGTACATGTCATGTCTCTTTAAGTACTGTAGTAAAAATACAATGACACCCCTGATTCATGTACCGACACGGTAAAAACATCAACATTGGTACTGGGTTGTAGTTGTACTTGGCAGCACTACAAGTTTACTTCCAAAAGTTTTGTGATGAGATGAAAAATCCAGTGGGTTAAGATGAACGACTTGTCTATGAAAAGGGAATACTGCAGGCTGTACACTTTACTGTAAACTTTAGCTCGCCAAATTTGTTTCCTGTAATTTCACCTCTCTGAATGAATGAATGCTGGTTTTGTCATTAGACAGTAGCATTCCGAGTAGATCCCAGAGTTGACAAAGTAAGCGTCACTTCAATTCTGAATTTTAAAATCACTAACTATTACTGATCAGTTGATCCGCAACCAGAAGGAGCACAATTACTGTGCATCAAATGTCATTAATTTGTCTGTGAGTCAACTGACCCCTCAAGACCCTGTGATGTAACAATAATCAAATTGAAACTCCACCATGCCCTACAGCTGTATAAAACAGACCGACTGGTAGTAGAATTGTCAATGAAATTGGGGATGAATACAAATATTTGGACCTTGAAAGCTTGGCATGTTTCTTGATACATGGACATTAGTCACAACTACATTCATGAATGCAAATGAAATAAGACGATGGTCGCATTGCCCTGCAATTCTCCCATGGGTTAGTATACAAAAATATTACAGAAATCCAATGTTTGGTCTTTCAGTTAATGAACTATAATCATCTTATCTAATTTGTGTATGTAGTTGTGACTAGTATCGCTGTATTGTGCAAACATGAAAAACATTACAATTCCATGTCTTTCCTCTTTTTTTGGGTCTACTCTCACTATAACTTTTACTGTTGTGTACATTTGCTTTTACTCTGCTTGTAACAGTCAACTCAAACAGAGGGATGAATTTTCATATTTAGAAGAGGTTTCTATTCAATAAGCAGCTTTCTCTCACTGCGCTATCAGACTTCCACAAAAACAACATCTGAAATACATTACCTCAGATAATTTGATTTTGAAATAAATACATTGTGCAAGAAGAAATCTTCACATATTCTATGAGTAATTATTATTTTTTTTTTGTATTTCTTCAATTTTACATGAATACCTGTAAGTTATTCTAGCAGCATAATTATAACTTTGTTCATTTACTAATTCAATGTATACATTTTATTTATCATGTAAAATGATATGCCATGTTGAGATGGTATTTCCCCTCACGAGTTGTCACTTACATGTCTACTAATGCCTAGCAGTGACTCAGAAATGAGAGCGAATAATTTTGAAGGCAGCTTGAGTTGTGGCAAGAATAACAGTAGGTATTGATTAACTTCTATTCCCACCCCCCATCCAGAAATAGATGGAGTGGAGTTGCATTAACCTCTCACAGTATCGAGATGTGGCGACAGTTGTTTTAGAGAGAGAGAGATGGCGCGACTTGCACGACAGCACCACGAACCAAAAATCACTTTCAAACCCCGCCTTCGAGGGGTCAAGTCTTGCGATCACAACCAATTGTAATTGACTGCAGTAATGCATGCAGCAGGTCCATTCCCTTCTATGGCTACGAGAGAGATAACCATCATCCCACTTCATATAAGATTCTGCAATACCAAAAAACACTCTTACAAAATAATATGCATTCCATGCAAATTCACCGCCAGGTGGATCCGTCTATACCACTGCACCAATCAGATTCAAATCCCACATCAATGGACTCTATGAAAAACAACAAGTACTGGTACACACTTCGTGAAAATACACAAGTTTTAGCTGACCAATGGAAACCCACACTTCCATCAAATGTACATTGACTGTATGATATATACGGGACATACTATATACCAAAATAATGATACTTGATGTTGATAATTTGCTCTGTACAGATCTTGATATCAGAGATGTTTGTCAGTTGGGCTAGTACAGTCCACAAATCCTCATGGAACTTTTGAGAAGGCACTACTTTTATTTTATTTTTACACCCTTTAATCGATTCAGGGTTCGTCGACTGCATAATGACCAATTTTTTTCTTCTGTTTCACAGAAATTACACCAAGAAATTTCAGGCAAAACAGTATGCTCAAATGTGAAATAACTCTTTTTTTTTTTTTTTCATAAACACAATTTGTACTACTGTGTGAACACTCTTCCTTCGTCGGGCTGAACATTGCAGTTTGGGGAAAGAGAAATTAAAACCACATAAGAATAATTATCACTTTTTCATAATGTGATCTACACCATGATGAGTTTAGTTTGAATGCACCACACACTACCATGATTCCTTATCCTTAAAAAAAAAAAAAAAAAAAATCACTTGTACTTGCTTGCTTACAGAACTGCACACTATCACCTATGCTATCACTGACTAATAATTATGAAAAAAAAAAATCTCCCCTCCATTCTCCCTCTTAAGCACCTCAGAGCTGTTTGCAAGAACAGGGCAATCCATCATGGCATCTGATCCTCATACACACAATGTTTTCTTATCTTTCTCTGGGTATTTTTGAAAAGTCGCCGCCTGGTTTTAATAGCTCTGCTGCGGCATTGTAATGACCTATGGCTATGACGCGAGAAATTTGAGAAAAATCCATATCTCTACCATTTCCACGGGTAATGAAGAGCTGTCACACTATAGCTTGGATGAACAGGGAAGTAATGCCTTACTAACATATCATTGCATTTTTAATCATTCTCTACTACATATATCAAGACAATCACCACTTAATGGGATGCTCAGTGGAATCCCTAAAGTCGTACATTTTCAATCTTTCTACCAATCAGATCCAGGTCTTGTCCGGTTGAATTTCCATCCCTTATTCATTCTCCCCATTTTCTTTATTGTGATGAGCGAAGTTCATTCATTATTTCCTCAAGATCATAAATCCTCCCTCCCCCCCCCCCCCCTGAATTACAGGCAACTATCTGCAAACTAACAAGATTGTCAATGCCATCACTTACTGTCCATCCAACAAAAATATTAATGAGTGAGGAGAAGTAAACTCAAATACAGCACAACTTGGGATAATGGCTCATCGTATTGCACAAACAATCCTTTTGCATTTTCTCTTTCTTCAATCTCTCCCTTCTTCCTCGCGCATCCTTTCTCTCTCCCCTCTCTCCTTTTTCCATACCCCTCCCACACCCATTTTCTCCCCTTCCATTTTCTCCTCTATCAAATAAACGTTGTACATCCTTAAGATTTTACTTGAACACATGGACTATTATATGTATGACCTCCTCCCCTCTCCCCCCCCCCCAAAAAAAAAGAAAAAAAAAATGTACTAAAATGTATGAATAGACTGTGCCAGATACAGAGGTTCAGAACACCGTTATGAGACAGATCTACAAACACCTACAACACAATTCCACCGACACCTATTCCTTGTCCCTTGACCTAAATTACGACGAGTTGAGTGGTTGTATGTGAATGATAGTAGATATTGGATTTTACTAGTATCGCCTTCATTCAGCGTTGGCAGGACTTACAGTCACAATGGCAAGGGGAGATTTTGTGTGATTTAAAAAAAAGGGGGGGGGGGAGAGGGAAAAAACCCAATTGTCTCTGCAAACTATTCTCTCTTTTTGGGTGAAATTCCACATATTTGTTTATAAAACTCTTGCTTTTCACCTCCACCCTGGCTGCTCCTATCATGCCCCTGTAAACTATACAACAATTCAGAAACAGCTTCCTCCACTATGCTCTCGACATTAGCAATGGTTATGGACAGAGGCTCCAACCCCAACCTTCTCTTATAAACTGGAGATTCTCCCACCTGCCCCCCTGCCCTTACCAATGCTTATTAAAGGGCCTTAAAGCTCCAGGGTAATGGATGCTCTCTGGTACTACAGTGCATGAACCTTGCCTTATTTTTCAACATATGCACCGTTTGACATAACTACAGTTGGGTGGGAGAAAATATATCTAAAGCGGGAGAATTCAAACTTGAGCGGAGGGTGCGAGATTTTGTGAAAATGGCCTCAAAGCCAGAGATCTCCCATTGAAAGTGGGAAAATTGGACTCTCTGCATGGAAGAAAGGCTGCACAGCTTTCAAAAAAGCCAACAAATTTACTTGTACTTGTACTTGTACTTGTAAATCATCCACATTACTTTCAGTGACAAAATGTAAAACCCTCCTGAATAACGGCATGTGTCTGCACCTTATATGAATGCTGTCTGTACACAGTTACATTTCAATTCAAACATTTCTGCACATCAACTATCAGAGCTGGATACAGACTGATATATATAATGTTTGTTTTGTTTGCAAGTATGGCAGGAATGGCATGTGCAATGAACAGTTGAACTCTTCTGCAATGGGAAGAAGAATAAGCAGAAGAGAGTTGTAATAATGAACACAAAAATCTCTCTTCTTTTCCAAAGAAGACCTCTAACACTTGTTCCCCTGTGTCACATAGAATATGATATGATCAAAAGTAGCTTTTCTGAGCTGAATGGTCCCTACTTTTCAACAGGTCAGATGTTGCGGGAGAATTTACACATACGCTACTCTACCGCTAATGCGATTCCTGAGTCCCCGTCTGCAGGCACAGCGTGGTTGAATATGAAGTACGTACTTGGGTGAAGGTGATAATGGGTTGATTGGGGGGGGGGGGGGGGAAGTGGTGTGTTCAAAGCTGCCACCATTTATTAGGTTGAGCTGTCTGGCGGTAGAGCAGTAGTATGGGATGTGACCCAGTGGTCAACCTAGAGACCATTGAGGGATCCAGAAGGGCAGAAACCAAAAACAAACAAACAAACAACACAAACAACGAAAAACAGCAACAACAACCCATTCCAAAGTACTCAAGGAGTTTAAAGAGGTTTTTAAATAGTCACTGGATAACTACGGCCTACAAATACACAAATTCTGAGCAATGTTAATACACTGCATCTAGGGCCCATTTCACACAATTCCCTTGAAGAAAAAAAAACACCCTCCCAAAACCAACATCAAACAAACAGTTTCCAAGAATTGACAATAAATCCTCCACAGACAGATCATTAGATTTCACAAAAGTTGAAGCAAGACAGTCAATATGTGGTGGCTTGCACAGACAAACGGAGCAGGTCTTTACGGCAATTTCATTCTAAGAAAGCAGTATGCCAAGTTGATAAAATTTGGGGAAAAAAAAGAAGAAGAAGATAAACATGAACATCAATTCTGGAGCAGAAATTGGTTAGTACTATTAACAATGACAGGCATCTGACATCTCAATCCATTCTACAAACAGGACACTTTACACATAGATTCTCTTTCTCTCTCACAAGATATTAGTCATACCTTACAAGTTATACTCTTGCTAAGTACATTCGAAAAAATGAATACATAGATGCAATATCACATGCTTGTTCGCAGACCCGGATACAAGTTTTCTCGATAATACCATTTCTCAATAATTATGGTACAGATGTGGCCAGTTACATTCAAACCACAAAAACTGCAAAATCTGATGAATGGCAGAATACAAGAAATTTGATGTCTGTTTCATAACAGAGAGCAATTAAGATATCTTAAATACATTGTACCTCTTGTCTTACATCTAGGAATGTTTTGGTATTGAAAATTTTTCAAATTTTGCAAAGCACATAATTTTAGCAAATAAAATTGCTCTTTTGTGTTCAGTTTCCTTAAAATCGCCTAAAAACATAACTGCATCTAAATTTTGAGGCCCATCTTCTAAAAGTTCATCCAGTATTTCATTATCTTTCTGTTTCTGTGGAAGGTTTTTTTTTTTTAAAGGATTCAGCTAGACACACTAATAACCATTGAAAAACAAAAAAATCAACAGAATTGAAAAAAAAAAATGAAGCAGGAAGAATCAATGTTTAGGCTTTTTAAGATGACAGGTAATAATGTGCATACTTTGGACAGCCGGGTCCCTTTCTTTTCCTGGTCATGCAGAATGTACGTTCATTAGCTCTTCTTAGTGAGGGGAATCTCGTTGTAACAAGGACCTATTGACAATTCCTTTGTTATATCAGGTTTCTCACTATATCACAGTACAAATATAAAGAGATATCAAGAGTTGGGTACTGCAAAATCGCATCGTTATATTAGAGGTTTTTGATATATATCTGACCTCTTTACATTGAGGTTCCATAGTACTTGTACATCAGAAGGGGTACTGACTCATGAGTACTCATCTCGTTAATAGTACGCTGTAGAAGTTAGGTATGTTATCAACTGCATTACTGGCATACATCGCACACTTGAGACAAACGAAAAAAGGACACAAACTCTCGACAATGTCGAGACAAAAAGACGCTTACATGACAAAATCAATATAGCACATTTCATAATTTACAAGCTCTTTAGAGAGACCTTCATAATGCTCTTTTAACACTACACTGAGTACAAATTGGAATGCAAATGCAAGCTCCCTCTATCAGAATATGCTATGATCATATCAAAAAACGATGTGAGCACCATTATAAAACTTGAAAATTTTCAATGATTGTCAAAATCTTATTAACCACTTGACTATTAGTTTTGTCTCCAATTCATTGAAGTTCACTGGACGAGTACTTACCAACACCATATAGCACACAAAAACTCTCAAAAATTTACTGTGAGGAGTTAATTGCTGTAAAAAGTTCTACCTAGATATGACAAATAACCATGGAGAAAAGTTGAACGTGATGAAAATATTTGACAGTCACAGACAAGAATGGAAAACAAATAATATGAAGACCTTTTTATGGTTCATTGCTGTTAATAACCAATTTTCATCCAATAACGATCTTTCTTGCAAGGTGGTTGGTATTACAGTATAACACCTCTGAAATATACAATTACATCTTTTAATATTTTCTTTTAAATGTATTTTTAAGTGGCTTGATTTCATGTAACCTAAAAAAAAAGAAGAAAGATATAAAAAAAAAAAGAAGAAAAGAAAAAAAGTTTATGTGGCATCTCTCTAGCAAACTGCCAGGACGTTTCATGGTGCCTATAAAGCCCATCTTGTTATAAGTATCCAAAATTGACCACACTGTAAAACCAGAAGCATTTGCGGTATGAAAAAAATCGCAAATAGCCACTGGCATTCAATGCATTGTGGAGAGAAAAGAAAAAGAAAACTTTCATGTGCATTGCACTTTCGCAAATCTTTGCTCCCTGTGAAATGTGCAAAAGTTCCACGCACATGAAATTTTTTGGTTTTACAGTAACTGATTTTGTCAGCCCATGCTGTGCAATCACATGACATCTGAAATACTCAATCCGTGCATTCTGCTTGATGGCCTTTGACCTTCTACTGACAATGTTTATCCCCAAGATATCTGCGCCCACACCATGTTTCTAGTTTAATAACCTACTGTTTGCTGGAACTAGCTGTAGATGTACCACATATCAAGACTATGGAATATCAAAGTCTCAGAGGTAAAAAGACTAATCATCAGAAATTCGAAAAGTCAAAGAGCTCAAATTCTTTGTCTGGTCTAACATAATTTTCTACTGGCCCTCCTATTGGAATCACCTCTCATTCTCACATTTTGGAGGTTTTGCAATCAGCTGCATGAACATCTGCCTTGTGGGCAACACAACCATTTGTTGTGGTGGTAACTCGAGGCTGTTACCGGGCACGCCCTTCAAAGACGAGAAGAGGAAACAGCTTGAAGGAAATAGCCATATTGTGAAAATTTGTTGACAAATTTTTGAGAGATGTAATGAGCAAGTACGTAAATTCATGCCCCCATTCCACAGAGATTTTCTCTCATCGGTCATTCATCCGAAGCAAAGTTTGTTGCTTCTGGCAACCAACCGAAGTGTATCGGATCATAGTACGACTAATCCGACTCATGTTGGTCGACCATCTGGGGGGCGTTTCATGAAGGAACTTGTCGGATAAAATATCTGACAAGTCAATTATATCCGACAAGTTTTGAGAAATTCTTTAGTCTGATTGGCTGATTTCTCTGAACTTGTCAGATATAATTGACTTGTCAGACATTTTATCCGACAAGTTCCTTCATGAAATGCCCCCCAGGTCAGTGTCAGACATGTCAGGTGGTGATCCGAGGAGGCAAGATCATCTGATGAAGATCACGCGCCACAAACCTGACACTCACCTGATAGTTGACGAACCGAGTCAGATTTATCAGATTGTGATCCGATACACTTCGGTGGGTGGCTAGAAGCAACAAACTTTGCTCGATGAGTGATTAATGAGAAAAAAATCTCTGTGGAATGGGGGTATTGTGGAAGGGCAAAATGATGTCAAGTCAAATTATGACCATGTTTCCATCCAACTAATACTTGAATTAAAGGTGTTTTTAATAGTGCTAGCATTTCTGGATGCAGATAAAAGCATCACAGCATTTGACCTTGAGCGCACCAGCCTATCACACAAAGGATTAATCAAATTGTCTCTTGCAGTAAATATGTGCTAAATGGGCAATATCCCACATTGTTGGTAGGCTTGACTCTAGACATGGCCTGCCTGACAGGCTTAAAATTAAAATCAAAGTCAGCAAAGAATTTGGTGATCAGTAGATTTCTGGTATTGATAAAGCAGAAATAAAGAGCTGTACTGACGGAACATTCATCACTATCAACAAGGCACCAGCAAAGGATGCCATGGAGTACCCCACAGACAAAACAGAGAGTATCCTTGTCTTTTCTCTACATTCAAAGTTACCGTAGACAATTGGAATTTCGACAAAGACAAATTTTTATGGACTGACAGTACAATGACTTGTGCCTTAAATCCCTCTGGAAAGAACAGCAACAACAATAACAAAAAAGAGCAACCTCAACTTACAATCGTAGCTACTTTAGAGATGCAAAATTGGACACGGGCAGTTGTTGTTTTGAGTCAAGCGATTCAGGCAAGATACAGTATTCTGTAGTGTTTTCCACTGTCAAAGTCTTGAAAACCAATATTGCACCAAAGAAACAGTAATTATATTCCTGGCTTTCAAAACTCAAACTGTAGACCGACTGCTCTCAAAACAATCAATAGGACTACCCAGGTGAACTTCACAAGTACACCGGTTTGACATGACGATCGCAGCATGGTACCTTATACCTTTCAACAACAACAAAAAAAAACGGAGAGAAGGAAAAGAAGAGACAAAATAACACAAGAAAAATGTATACAAAAAGTTCAGTGATGGATTGGTCGATAGAAAATAATCTTTTTCGTTTTTCTTGAAGGTCTCGTCTCGTCTTTCTCAGAAATGCCAGACAGCACATGCAACATCTTTGTTTAATATTTTTTGCACATGAGAGCTGTCCTCCACCGGAACTAGGTTTCCTCCACAGGGATCGAGTGTTAAGGGTTAAACATCACAGGTAGATAAGGCTTCGCTCAATTCCTCTATCCTGGTACCTCTCCGCGATCACCGGTCTCTCTAGGAGATGGAGAAACGATGGCTCTTCCACCAAAACTTGAACTGCATCATTTATATGAATTCGAAGCACATACACAAGTATTCGCTTTGTTTTTGTTTTTTCCTGGAGACAGTATAGAGTGTTCTAAAAAAAGGCATTTCTCCATTCTCTTTCCTCCCTCACCTTGAATCTTGGTGCAGACTTGAGAACAAAACCCAATATATATTCACAGGGCTGCGAAAATTGAAGTTTGATGAACAGCCAACTGACATCTAAGACTCTTTATGAAAAAAAACAAACAAACAAACAAACAAACAAACTGCACGAAGACTTCAACTTTGCACAAATCTCTGTTATGAACCTTCTGTCAGGAAGTCTAGCTTCACATGGCCCAATCCGGTGCGTCTCCTCGCAAATTGCAAAATAGGGTTTGTTGTCTGCGCTCATCCACAGTCTGCAATTCCCTTGCATTCAAATATCAGCACACCCTCGGACAGATTGATTTTTCCTCACGCCAGGTGCTGAAAGATATATATGAAGCTTCCGTGGGCACATAGGGTGTGGGAGGGGGCCGCCCTCAGCACTCTGTGCACTTTCCGATCTGAGACTTTCCGTGCAGAACCGAGCCGTTGCCCATTGCGTTTCCGTTTCGCGGGGAGGGTGAGCCCTGGGCACCCGTGGTGGGCGGGGTCCCGCTGGCATTAGGCCCCATATTGGTGTATAAGTTCTCCTGGGGTTGCCTTTGCTCTAGGATGGACACCTTCTCCAGTTCCTTGGAGGATAGTCCCTCCTGGGCATCACCTGCCCTCAGCTGCTCGTTGAGATAGAAGGAGTATTGGGGAAAAGTGTCGTGGAGGAGACCCGTGTCGTCTAACACCATGAGGATCTCACCAAACGTTGGTCGCAGCTTCTCCTGGTACTGCCAGCATGCCATCATAATCTCATGTCTAGAGGGTGAGTGGAGGGGGCAGGGAGCAGGAGAGGATAATAAAAAGGCACAAGAGAATAGTTTATAGTACAGTACCTTAAGGATGGCATTCACAGAAGGATGCGAGGGACACTAGTGTCATGTTGTTCTAAATATCAGATGGAGTTTCCTGTCACTACATTCATTACATTCTCAACACACCTTTGATACACCTGTAAAGCAAGTTCGTGTAGTGAAATGTAAGAGACATCTTTCTATATGTTTACATAAAAAAAAAGACAACTCATTTTCAAAAACAATGCTTCAAATCATATGTCAAACTGGAAATGAGTAAAGTCCTATTGTTATGAGGTTTTGGGGTTTTTTTGCCTTAGCTTGACAGTTTCTGGTTGTATTTGTAGCACGTAAGACATGAAGAAATTAATGACTTTGCATTGCAGATATCAGGATTCTACATCATACAACTTTGCAAATGACAATGAGTTTGTTACAACTGCCATCTAATAAAATGAGTAACATCGGTATCAATCCTACAATCAGTAGCAATGTTTCTACAAAGGATGCCAAAGTCAAATCAGAGAGTGTTACTCACAATTTCTCTGGACAGTTCTCCGGTGGCCGTAAAACGTTTCCGCCCTTGATGTACTCCCCTGCCTCTTCGTTGGACAGACCTTGGTACGGCAACTCGCCGAGTGTGGCCATCTCCCATAACAAGATTCCATACGACCTGCCATGTGACAGATGTGAACGCAACACTCGTTAAATCTTTTTGATATGAACACGTGTTGGGAAGGTCTTTCTTTCCTTATTGTCGACTCATGGGAATTTAAGTGATGTAAATCACACAAATAATGAACACAAACAGAAAAATGCCCAGTCACAATTAGCAAACTGTAATTTAGTCATTGTGACTATCCATAAGGTGGATACATTTTACATGGCACATCTGGGCCCCATTTCATAACAAGAGACCCGCAGGTCTAGCGCTCACCTGAGTATCGCAAGTTCACCTTTCACGCAGTCACTAATCTAAGTTATTCACAGCTCTACTAAAATTTGACCAGGTATTCTCAACTAGAAGATGAAAATGTACAATAAGGGCCCAAATCTTTTTAAGATTCCTTAATTTGGGGGGATTGGGGCCCCCTGGGGCCGTCTGGGTGGGGCATGGTGCCCATTTTGATAAATTGAGATCCTGACCCCCTAGGGATGCTACCTGCCAAGTTTGACGAAAATCCATCATGAGGTTTTCAGGAAGAAGATGAAAATGTACAATTCAGGCCCCCATTTGGACCTTCCCAACCCCCCCGCCCCCAAGAGGGGCACCCCTGGATCTGCTATGAACAAACTTGAAACTACAGTCATTAATGTACTCACTCATAGTATTATCTTAGCTCTATAACTTCTGATTCTAGAGAAGATTTTTAAAGATTCATTTTGGGGGGTTTGGGCCCCCCTGGGGGCCCCTGGGTGGGGCATGGTGCCCATTTTAACAAATTGAGATCCTAACCCCCTAGGGATGCTACCTGCCAAGTTTGGTGAAAATGGGTTATGGGGTTCTCAAGAAGAAGATGAAAATGTACAATTTAGGCCCCATTAGGACCCCTCCCCACCCCCCTCCCCTGGGTCCCAAGGGGGGCACCCCTGATTCTGCCATGAACAAACTTGAAACTACAGTCATCAATGTACTAACTCATAGTATTAACTTAGCTCTATCACTTCTGGTTCTAGAGAAAAAGATTTTTACAGATTCCTTAATTTTGGGGGGTTTGGGCCCCCCTGGGGGCCCCCTGGGTGGGGCATGGTGCCCATTTTAACAAATTGAGTTCCTAACCCCCTAGGGATGCTACCTGCCAAGTTTGATGAAAATCGGTCTTGGGGTTTTCAAGAAGAAGATGAAAATGTAAAAACGGACGACGCGCGACGCACGCCGGACGCCGGACGAAGGGCGATCGCAATAGCTCACTTGAGCCTTTGGCTCAGGTGAGCTAAAAACTTGATACGATAGCAACTCTTGTTGGAATGGCAATAGTCATGGTAACGACAAGAATCCAGCTTCCTGATTGGCTGTTGCTGTTAGAAGATGCCATTCCAGCGAGAGCTGCCATCCTAATATCTTTTATGAAATGGGTTGAGGCTTGTTCAAGTTTGACTAAATTCATGGCTTCTAAGTTCAGAAGAGTCTGTGATCGAAGGAGTGCAATTTGGAACAAAGTGGTATCTTTCAGGGGCGACATAAGTCAATTAATACTAATTGTAAGTTTGCCTTCAAAATTGGACTCTCCATTATGCACTTGCATTGGATATAAAAAAGGACAGGTTTACAAACTGCCATATGTTGTAATTCTCTGAATGGTTCTTTGAAGATTTTCTGTTTCACTTTCTCAGGAACTTCTCAAATTCTTGAACGTCTGACAATACTTGTTTTGCATGACAATAATGCACAGTTAAATCCCTGCCCTTTTATCTATTCAATGATCAAATCTGGTTGCATATCAGCATCAAAGATCTGAAAGCATAGTGTCCTGGTTTGCTCAAGTCTACGAACTGTTTGCATTGAAATCTGCCTAATGAAATGATCATGTTCGTAAAAGAGAAGCTTATCACATCACATCTTGACGCAACTCACCAAACATCGGAGCTCATCTGGAAGACGCCATCTTTGACAGATTCTGGAGCCATCCAGCGAATCGGCAGCATGCCGCCCCTCTCCTTTCGGTAGTAGTCTGACTGGTAAATGTCTCGGGCAAGACCAAAGTCTGGACGCAATAAAAAGTCACAAAGTATGATAGAAAACATTTTTAAAAAATACACTCGATAAACATTATACAGATATGTATGTAATTACACAATCACATACAATAAACATGTGTACTTCATATTCAAATTAGTGAAATAATGAAAGGAAAAATATGTACAACAGAAGGTAAAAAAGTGCAATGTATGTTCCTCTAACACACAAAGTGATAAAGAGCAGAAAAATAGATATAGATACATACAGGCATCTAGCTACATGTAGCTTGAAACACATACACTGTAGATAGATAGGCAGAGACAGAGATATGAGGAACAGAGATGAACATACAAATTATGTGCACAGTAAATATATTCTATGTGCATAGCAGTGAACACACTATCAAAAAAGTTCAAAACAATAAGCAATAGAATTGTCAATTGTTAAGGTGCTAATGAGGATATTGACAATGAAAATACAGAAGTATGCATGAGACATATATACAGAAGAAGATGCACAAAAAACAGACAATCTACAGAGAGAGAGTACAGTATGACAGTATGGTGCCAAGACACTTGCCTGCAACTTTACAGGTTCCGTCCTCGGACACAAGGCAATTTCTGGCGGACAGATCTCTGTGGACGTACTTCCTGGCCGACAGGTAGGCCATTCCGTCGGCAATCTCGGCTGCCATGTTGACCAGCTCCTCCAGGGTAGGTACACTCTTCCTGTCAATCAGCTGTGCGTGTGGTTTGGATGGGTGTGGTTTGGATGGGTGGGATTTGGATGGGTGTCATTTGGATGGGTGGGGTTTGGATGGGTTGGGTTTGGATGGGTTGGGTTTGGATGGGTGGGGTTTGGATGGGCAGGGTTTGGATGGGTGTCATTTGGATGGGTGGGGTTTGGATGGGTTGGGTTTGGATGGGTGGGGTTTGGATGGGCGGGGTTTGGAGGGGGATTGGATTGGCAGGCAAGTAAGTATGGGGGTAAGAGGAGGATAAGAGAGAAAGACATTAGTTATGTTTACACGAGGGCTAATTATCAATGATAAGACAGGGCTTGATATCAGCCATAGCTAAGGGCCACTAAAAATTGATGTTAGGCCACCACATTTCAATAATGGTTACCTTTGGTAGCCCGATTGGGAAACTAATATTTAAAATGGATTGTAATGTTTGCTCTTCATTTTTTTTTCAGGCACCCTACTACATTTCTTTTTCAGGCAACCTAAGTTTCAGATTAAAAGATTTCAGTGACCTGAACCAGCCACCAAAGATTAACCCGTTGAGGATGAGTCTCGCGTATACTCGGGCAAGTGTCTATGGGAAATATGTGTTGTAGCAAAATCAGTCCGTCCTCAACAGGGTGAAGTTAGTGTTGAGCCCTGGTTAGGAAGTTCCCTCTTACAGTACCATGATCGTCCACACATCTTCAAGATTAAACATTTGAATAAGAGTCCCACTCGATTATTATATCATAGAACCATACCAAATACATATGCACGCCACACTGCTTGCAATACACCAAATAATATGTGACGAAACGGTAGTGCTATTTACACACTGGAGGATGAGGATATCAAATCATTACTACCATAGTGAGGGACAGCATTACAATTTCAAATACGGACATGGAGACATGTTCATCTAGAGACTGTCGAGGTTCTCTCCCTCTGGATTACCAATGGATAGATATAAAAGAAGCAGGTTGCTAGTCATTCAGTGCATGACACTCAGTTCCCCCCTTTCCCTATCTGCCCCCCATCCCCCTTTCCCCATCTGCCCCCCAGTAGGCAGACCCTAAAGTCCTGGTCCTTGGTTCAAAGTGTCCCAGACTCACCGGCAAGTCCTGCTGGTTCTCCGGTCTGCGCGCCCTCAGCCAGTTCTTGAGGTCGCCCTGGGCCATGAACTCCATGATGACATAGGTGGGCTGACCCTTGGATACCACTCCCAGCAACCTCACCACATGATGTGTGTCAATGAGTCTGGTACAAGGGGAGAACACACTTCAGTATTTGTTTCCATAGCAACAATACCTAAGTTACACCTGCTTCTTTCTGTGTGTTCACTTTTCTTTCTTTTTTTGTCTTTTCATTGTCAAATGACTTTACATGTATATCCCATATTTGTAGCACCCCGTAATAGGATAAAGAAAAAGTGCCTTGAAAAAATCTTATGTGTGTACACTGATTTTTTTAGGAATATTCTTTCAGATTATTGAGGATTTAGCATCTTTTGTAACAAATGTTTTAGTAAGGTGATGTACACCTGGTAAATATTGTTTTAGTGACTAGTTTCTGTGATTTTGTGCATTTTTCTGGAATGATTTGCCCTGCTATCTATACACATTCCACAACTATTCCCTCCATTTCTCCAAAGAATAACAAGTATAGAAATGAGACATTTCACGGCTAAAAATCAAGTAATGTGAGGGTCATCTAGAAAGTTACACAGGCAGGAAAGCTAGCCACCCTGGCATTTACTCTGGGGGTCAATGTGCGGTCAAGCGTGCACAAAGGATTTTGAACGGATCCTGCCAGATTTAGTGCCTTTAAAAAAAAAATATAATCATCATCATTTTTACGATTTTTTATTGTCTGATTTGTCCATTTTCATACAAAAACTTGAATACTTTGAAAGGTTTTCTGTATGGGACTACAAAGATGAATACATTTCTGTTCAATAGTCCAGTTTGATGAAAAATGGATTTAGCACCTTTTGGAAAGGAACTTTTCATATACTGTAAAACCAGAAATATTCGCAGCATGAAAATTCCACGAATTGGAGCAGAAGGCCTTTTCGTGGCATGAAACTTTTGCAAACTGCCACCGGCATTCAATGCACTGTGTAGGCAAAACCTTTTGCTAGCATTTTACTTTCACAGATCCTGGCTCCTTGTGAAATTTGCTAAAGTTTCATGCATGTGACAATTTCTGGTTTTTATGGGTACACACACTCACTTCATGACCGATGCTTCGTTGAGGAACTCAATGCGGTCCCTCATGGAGGCGTTGGCTTGCACTGACTTGATGGCCACACGGGAGATATCTTCCTCCGGGAGGATACCCTTGGCCAAGCCCTCATACACCATGCCGAAGCTTCCCTTACCCAGCTCTCGAATGATTTCCAGCTTGTCACGGGGGAATTCCCACTCGTCGGCAACATACACTGGAAAAAGGTTCGGAGCCAAAGGCACAGGGGATTGTGTCAGTCACGGATTATTGTTCTAAAAACTGCTGCATACCTAGAACTTTGTTCTGTATCTTACAGCAATACTGCAACGAAAGGTCTGTTATGACAAAATTATTCCCTTTGCCTATATTTTCACAAACCCCCTCCATTTTAGTGTCGAATACACAAACACACATGCACAGAAATGAAATCTTGTAAAGCATTACAGTTTGCACAGGGGTGGCCTATTCAAATCAATTCCACAATTTTCAAACACCAAACACACTATTGAAACTGAAAATATGGAGAAGTAAAGTTTTAGATTACATCTGTGCAATATTGTAGTGTGCAAAGCTAGAATGATGTTCTACAATGTCAGTGGGGGTTAGTTTTAACACTGAATTTCTGTCTGTTTAAGACTCGGCAGCAATATTTGTAAAACTAACCCAGACTTGAGATCAAAACACAAAAAAAACAATTGCAATTATTGTTTAATGGAGTACCTACAAGATGTGACAACTATTCTGGAAGCAGATGTAGAGGGAAGAAAAAACAACATAAATAATATGATGGTTGAGAGACTTACTGTCACTTGTGCTCATATACTCTGGGTTGACTGAGGCATACAATACGCCATCAGGCATTTGATCTTTGCGGTACCTGTGATGGAAGCAATTACATGGGAACAACAAAAATTAATCATTCACCAACATATAGATTAATCTCAACTTTATATTAGGGTGATAAGCATCAACGAATAGTGTTGTAAATATTGCTGCCTTGCAGAACAACAAAAAAAAAATTAAAATAGACAAATAAATAAACGGAGGTGCTGCACATGAATGAGCTTCACAGACAGGTCACACCTTTGTGCATGAACACACAGAGAGTTTTATATTAGGATCAAGCTGTGAAAGACTTACTGCCATCTGATGAAGATGATGATGAAGACAAAGATGATGATCACTGCGGCGATGCTGACGGCGATAGTCACACCCATCATGGGCGATAAGACTGATGTAGGCGGAGATGTAGGCCCAACTGTCAGGTGCAAATGCAGAACAGAACTTTTGAGTATTTACAGCTAGGAGTACAATTAGTCATTAAAGCTGAAAATTGATAAACTGTGTCTTTTGACCTTGGGGAAGGTGATATGACATTTTTGACATGAAATGATTAAGGAAGATTAAAAAAAAAAAATGAAGAAAAACAAAGTTCTTGAGCATTACATTTCAGATATATGAAGTTGTGTGCTACAAGCATGGTCAGAAGTCTAAAGAACAGAACACTTCAGGACAGAATACGATCCATGCACTCCAATTGGTGACTTATTATCAAGGAACTGAAATGGAAGCTTTGCAGAAAAATACAAATATCAATTTCTGGTTTCAGACTCTGCAGGTAGTGCATTGGCAAGAGTAAAGCATTTTAATGAAGTACACTGTACAACCCAAGCAAAAATTGAGAGAAATACTAAATTGAGACCCGTGTCTCCAAAATATTGCACTGTTGTACTGTTGATGTACAGAATTATGCGGGGATGCTAACCTTGTGTAAAGCACTGCAGTATTCTGAGAGCTGAAAAGGCATATTTGTGAGTGTGTGTGTGTCTGTGTGCAAAAACATTGCTATCTTTTCTTCAGTCAACATTTGTAGTAACGCAATTTGGGAAAAACTATATTTCCTAATACACCTGTAGTATTTTTGACAACCCCCCCCCCCCAAACTGTACAAAGAAGAGCAGAACAAAGTCAACAGTTTGCAATTCTGATAATGAAATTGAGACTTACTGTTTTCGATTTCTGCAACCTGGAAGACCACAGGCCTGGTCCAAGGACCAACCCCGGCTAGAGAGACGGCCCGAACCCTAGCTGTGTAGTTACCCACTGCCAGCCCCGAAACTTCCGCTCCAAGATCTCGCCGGTAAACCTCTGCAGACACGCACTCTATGTTCTCCTGGGCCTGAGTCTAGAGGACATGGGCATGGTGCAAAAAAGGC
The DNA here is from genome assembly GCF_964275005.1 of Diadema setosum. Taxonomy (NCBI): domain Eukaryota; kingdom Metazoa; phylum Echinodermata; class Echinoidea; order Diadematoida; family Diadematidae; genus Diadema; species Diadema setosum. Next base: position 21,559,287 of record NC_092691.1, read on the forward strand.
ATTACAGCTTGCTATAATAGATAATCACACAGAATACTCACATATGGCTGCTCACATATCTTCACTTTATTATAATCTGTCATAGCACATGGATAGTGCTCACAAAAAGCTCACTCGGACTCATTCTGGAAGAATCTTTGGGTGAAGAGTGAGTTTCTATCCTGATGACAGGCTTGCTGAGTAATGTATTTTGATTTAAAAAAAAAAATAAGGGGTACATGTATATGTAATCCATGAAGAAACTGCCTGAATTTTGGCTTTCAATGCATAAAAAGTTTTCTCTCTTGGTTGGCTGTGTGACTAATATGGAAGCCATGACTTCATGTATCTTATTCCTTTAAAAAAAAAATGCTCAAAAGATGCAACTGGGGCTGTTGAGCAGAATATTCATAATAATATGTTTCAGTGGAAATGAAATCTTAACATAATTCCATTAGATCACCATTCTGCCTCTACAACTCCTCTACACACACGGAATGTAAAAAAACAAAAATCCCGTCACTTTCACTTTTGATCTTCTTCACTGGTAAGCAAAATGTATATTTGAACATTCAGCATGTGCTTGAGAATTTCTCTGCGACATTTGAAGCATTTCAAAGAGAGAATTTCCAAGAAGCTTACTGTTGTCTCAGCGGTCGTGCCCCCGTCAATGGTGTACACATTGCGCTCATCATGACCCACCACGCCTCCACCACGCCTCTCGATCATGACTTCGTGGATGACGATGATGCCGTTGGGGTTATGGGGGGCCGCCCAGGTGAGGCGCACCCTGTTGTCCGCCGTGTGATTGACAGTGACCGTGGAGCTGATCTCATCCGCAGAGTCTGGAAAGGAGAGAGGTTGACGTTGACCACCACTAGTGTCATTCACTCAGACTCAACTGCCCTTTAACCCGTTGAGGGCAGTCTGATTTTGCTACAACACGCATTTCCTATAGACACTTTCCCAAGTATACTCGGGACTCATCCTCAGCAGGTTAATAGAGACACTGCCATAAACTTCAGCTACATCAGTGACTAAACAGGTCATGCAAATTGTTGTAAAGATCTGTTGATCTGGACAGCCATGATTTTTTTTTTTTTTGCACATATTTTTTGTTTTTTTTTCAAACAATTATTTCAATTTCCTATCAATTTAAGTGACAGCAGTTAAGCTAGCTTTTTCCATACCAAGGCAGTCCATCTTGGTGCATTCGAACTGGAGAATATGTGCATTACACACTCCACAATACCCATATACTATACACAAAGCAATGTTTCTTTTATTTGTTTTCTTGGGCCTATGCAAAATGAAATAATTATAATAATAACGATGATGATGGTGATGGTGATGATGATGATGATGAAAGCAATCCTAAACATTTTTTACAACATCTAATTTCAAGAGAGAAAGAAAGACAGGTTATGTGGGTTCAGACATACTTGTAGGAGTGGTCACTGTTACCATTCAGGTGACTCACCCTTGGGCATGGTGCGGCCATACTTGGCCGCTGCTTGGCTGCAGCCCTCAAGGTTGCACGCCTCGACCTCAATGAGGTACTCCGTGAAGTGTTCCAGCCCCTCCAGGTGGAAAGACTCCACCACGCTCAGGTTGCGCTGCTTCACCAGGGGGGCCGACGTGGTGGTGGTGGCGTTGGCCTGCGGAGGCGGCCTGCTGGGGGTGAACTGCCCGGAGGGGGAGGAGGAGTCGTTGCCGGACGGCGCCCCTGGGGGGCGTGTCGGGGAGACGAGGGGCAGCAAGGGAGGGGCGAGGGTGGATTCCGGAGTGAGGTCCTGCTCACTGGGGACATCCCTTCTCCTGCGACGCCTTGAGTCGGGCCTAAAACAGGAAGAAGATGGAGGTTAAACTCTACCACCAGCACAGGGAAAAAATTAATGATGATGAAAGGAAGAGGTACCTGTGTAAGGGTGTGGTCTGGTAGATCTTGGACTACGATCTATGAAGACTCATACACACTAATCTCCTTTTAGAATCTCTGACAAGATACAGCGTACCACAGACAAGTAGTTTGTTGAATGGAAGAATATCAATTTTTCAATATAATTGCTATAAAGATGTCATATATGCCAATAAATATGATGACAAATATTTTCATACATAATGTGCTAATATTGCGGTATTGTGCGTAGATGACACATGCATGTGATATGCCCATAGACTTACAAATTTCTGCACAATTCCATGTGTTTCTTTTTAAGGTGTGAAGCATGCAAGATAATATATCACATTCTTGTGTGACTATTCAGAATGGAATAATGAGACCAACAGATATATTGATATTAAGAGATACCTTTGTCAATAAACAATGTTGGTGCAAACATCAAAGAATATTTGATAAATACAGGAACTTTCCCAATGCCCTCAAATGTTACATCATTACACTGGCAACCAAGCATAATAAGAATTATGATGATAGATTCTTCACATTACACACAACAGGCAACATGAGACAGAAATCTCAAAGTAAGCCCCCCCCCCCCACACACACACACACACAAACACATAAAAATCAATTTACTGCACAAATGTAGCACAGTTATATATGTAAATCATAAACTGTTGTCAAGAGATTAATTGGAATCACTACAACATTTCTTCATTCAACTTCTTTTGGTCATAATTTCTTGGATGTCACTTTAATTCATCAGTCTTGACCTTTCACACTGACATGTACCAAGCATAAAACATATGGCAGCAAAAAATAATATGCATTATGTTGCCTTATGCATGTTTTAGAAGCAACATCTAGGCTTCATAAAATACACAGCAAAAAAGTGTTTGATGTAGAAATTTACAGAAATGTTCTACTCATTTGAAACTAGGGTATTGAGGACAAATATGAAATATTTGTCAGAGTCTAAATGTGAGAAAGGGGAGATTATTTATCTACATTTGCAACCAACTCCCCCCAACCCACAACAAAAAACCCAAAACAAACAGCATTTCAACTATTGCTAAGTTGACTAGCTAGCTCACTACAGTGTATGTGAGACACTGTCCTTCATTTACATGTTGATTTTACATGTTGATGAAGTTTATTGATCTTGAGCTTTAACCAGGGACTGACCTTTAACCTTCCCGGCACAAAGAAAATATTCCCCAATCTATTTCTATCTATGACGCCAAATAACATTATTACTAGACTTGTACCTGGTAGAACTTATGGCTGGAATACAAACATTTATTGGCGACCTTTTGGTAACCTTTGACCTTGACTGTTATTCCCTGCAATGCATGAGCACTTTTGGAAAACACTTTCAGAACTCTTTATTTTTAAGCCACATAACTTTTCATAGAAGCATTTATGAAATAAATGCAGCACAGTATAGTTGAAAAATTTGCAAGTGTTGCTGTCATGTAAATTTTATGACAAAGCTATGATGATTTAAATACACTGTGGTAATAACTTTCATATCTTTGTCTCATTTTCGATAAATTTCAATTATTCTGTTTGTGCAAGTCTTTCTTTATTTTCAGACAAAATTCCACCAGGATTTTCCAGTACCACATACAAATCTTGAGATGCTATTCAGGAAAACTGGAAAGGTTAGCAAAGGGGCATTTGTTGATTTACAATGTAGCTACTCTTTGTGAAAACACAACCTTATCTTACTTTGCTTGCAATGAATATCAAACCTCCACCACATTATAAGCAGAACTGATATACATGTACATAAAGCCACACAAGCTTAACATATATACAATGTTTCTATAATGAATGCCAAAGCATAAATAAAAACATGTACAGCAGACATACTCCAATATTGACAGGTAACATTTGAAAGTATTTGCTGGGGAAAAAAAGTCCAGTACACAACATTAACACCAGTGCACACACGCACACACTTACACACACACGCAACATGCAGCATTTTACTTCTTTTTTTTTCTTTTAATTCACAATGTGCAGGCAAAGATTATAATTATGTGCAGCACACATAGCTGATGCTTTCTTTTTTTTTGTTCTTTTCTTTTCCATTTTCGTGCAGGACTGCCGGATACTTCTGAAGCGTGGCAACACAATCCATACGGCAAAGGTTAGTACCTACCCGCCAAATAAGTTGTTGTAGTCCCTGGTTAGTGGAGGTTTGAGTTGGAGGTGTAAGATGAAAGAGTCAGAGTCAAGAACATTATTAGTTAGAGTGGAGGAGGAGGTTTGGGATTAGGGATTAGGGTAGGGGTGTGACCATAGTTTATACACAAGGTGGTGAATCTTAATGGTGGGGGGGGGGGGGGTAACAGAAAGAAAGTAAATGAGCTATAACTAGATGAAAAGGTAAGAGAAAAGTAATGGAAAGTGCATAAACACATGGTGGTGACTGACTACATTCATGTTGGCATGAAATGAATTAATGAGCTTGACTGATATGCTACAAAATGCCTGGTTCTAGCAGAAGCTTATACTTTAGTCGTGTCACTTTCACTAGAATTGCTTTCATTTTACATCGTGCAGTACACTATCTTGATAGCTCAAGGAATGCATGCTGGAAACACACTTGTATGCTTTTATTATTCACATGAATGTTACGGACAATGGCTGCATGGCTGTAATGATAGGAATAATGGTCACAAGACAATGCAGCCTGTAATGATAGGAATAATGGTTACAAGAAAAGGGTAGGGATAGAACATTCTAGAGGAAACTACAGAGGTTGAAACAAAGGTTTGTGGTATTTTTTTTTCCCCTCTTAGACTGAGAAGAAAACAAACATCAAACATTATAGCTTATGGGGAATACAGGGGAGGGAGATAAGAATCAATCCATTAACACTGTCACATTCACAGCATTTTGATAGCAGTGACTCATTTACATGAAATATTAGGACAACATCATATGGGGGAAGGCATTTAATCAACAATGGGATGACATCCTGTTAAAAGGAACAAAAAGCTTGGAGATATTGTCTCCTGGTAATTTCTGAAAAAAAAAGAGCAGTTATAGATGGTGACCAGACAGAGAAATGGTTAATGGCAGTTACTGGTAGTCCATGTGAGTTGACAAAAAGGGTTGGAAAGAGGGTGATCTATCACTTGGTCTACTCCCACTTTGTCTAATAGCCATTGAGTCTCAACCCACATGGTCTAATCCTGTTTTGTCTACAACGAGTTTGTCTAATGACCATTTAGTCCAATTACCACTTGACCTCATTGCTAGTTGGTCCACTTCCAGATGGGCTACGTCCATTTCATTTAATACACACAATTTATCAGACAAAATGGGGGGGGGGGGAATCTAAGGAGGCAAAATTGCAATCAGACCATCTGGTCATTAGACGAAATGATAATTAGCCAAACTGGGCATTAGAGTAAGTGGGAATTGGACCTAACAGGCACTAGATGAAATTGATAGAAGACCAAATGAGTTTGGTCGTAGTTGTGTTAGACAAACTGGGTAATAGATCATCCGATATTAGACCAAGTGGCAATAAACCAGAGAGAGTATGAGCCGAGTTAAGATCCACTATACACATGTATCCGATAGACAACCACAACATCATGTTTCGTCACCCCTGAACACTGATCATTGCAAGATGACATCCAATTCCATCTCCTCTTGGTACAGCTTTACATCAGATCTTAACACAACGGTGCATCCCACTTCTTTAAAGGGATGGTATAGTATTGGTAGAGATGAGGATTGGGCTTTTAACTTTTTGTGAGACACCAAGAAACCACTTTGAATATGAAATAATACAGAACATTCCATTCTGAGAGGAATTCAAAGTTTATCAGATGAAAATGGGTTTTGGAATGGCTGAGACATCCAAAAACAAAGTAAATGTGAAACAAGCGATCCTAATAAAAGGTGGGTCCCATCTTTTATTGGATTGCTTGGATATCTCAGCTTGAATATCTCGGCCATTCAAAAACCAATTTTCATCAAATAAATGTTGAATCCCTCTTGGAATTACATGCTCTTTCCTATTTCATATTGATGAAGAGGTTTCCATTATCTCACCAAAAAATGTTAGAAACCTTAAGATAGGTCTCAACCAAAGCTATAAGATCCCTTTAAAGTGTTTGTGTCATGATGGCACAAGGGAAGAGAATCAGTTTTGGAGTCTCTCAAAGCAATCTGTTATCTAATTTCTCCCATCATTCAACCTCATAATCATTGCCTGGTAAACTGGATCACATCCTGGACCAATTTCCACCTCAGAAGCAGAGCTCGTATATGTCAAATAATGACATTGAAGATTTTTGGCAAGGCATTCCAGCAATTCTGAAGCAACGTTCTGAAGGGAAAAATGCTGTCTACAGAGAACCCTCTTGACATAACCTCCAGTACAGGTGTATATCAAGTTTGTATTAATCTTTCTTCAATTTGTCAAAGAGAGAAAAGTAACCACATTTTATATAAAGATATCTCTCACTCTAGAGACGTGGTTTGAACAGATGCTCTTATCAAACTATGACAATATATACCATTATTTAGTTTCATTCTTATTCTTCTTTGGAATATTGACTATAAAAAGTAGAGTAACAACACCTGAAATTAAAGAACCAAAACTACCATCCTAGATCAAACCACTCTTTGATATTTCCCCCACAGGTATTTCTTACAGAGACTATTCAACAATGTGGCAGTCCCCTTCCCCTCCTCCCCCCCCCCAAAAAAAAAAAAAAATCCAAATATACATGTTCCATTAGATGAACTGCAATTCAAAGCAAACCCCCCAAAACAGAAAATTATGCTGTCATCATCAAGATATTAATGAACAAATATCATCCCACTATAGTCATTCACTATTAAAACTGAGTAGTCCAATGTGATAAACGCTATAATCTATGTGAAAATGGACTATGGTAAATCACTCCCAGATTCCCACTCTTTTCTTGAACGTTTTGAGTACATTAAACCTTTTTTTTTTTTTTTTTGCAACGCTTTCATAGCTTCATTTCTATATAATAGCACATTATTGCAGCCAGTTGGTAGTAGGATCATGCAGGTAAGTTGTTTCATTCTATTTTCAAACTGCTAACATACCTAAACACTACCTTTAATTTCAATTCTCAGTATAGTGAGCATTTCCTCCCCAAGGAACGCGACAACCTGAACAACAAACAGTACTTGTGTTCAAAGCTTTAGAAAGGCTGTAGTGCACAAACACTCATGTCCTAAGTGCCAAGAGCCTTCCAAACAAATAGATCAAACCAAGAGCACTTGATCTCAGATGGACAGATAGAGGGTTACAACAACAACAAAAAGAAAAAAAAAAACCAAGAAGACAGCCACTGTTTCACAATTGCACTGTGCTAACACATATTTAGTCTATATACAATATGTATATAGGTAAATTCTCATTGTAAAAATGTCAAAACTAGGGTATCGATTAGGGTCAAAGCTTTTTGATTCATCATTCTCATTGTAAAAATATTCTAAGCTTGGGTCGCGATTATTTGCGAAGAGCTGACCTGCACATGTACGTACATGAATAATGGTATGCTTACTATGTCAAACTGCCAACTGCAATACAGCGGTGCGCTACAGCTGGTAAAAAATCGTAAGGAGCAACATGTGCAGTGCATTTTGGGATATGGAATTTCAAAATATTTTGGTAACCACAGTTCACACTGTGCAACTTCACATTTTTGAAAAAAAAAAATCACACAAATTACTGCGATATGGATCGCAAGCCAAATAACACACTATTCCTGTTCCTAGTGAAAAATGTCTAAATTTGGCTTGCGATCATGAGCAGGACCCCAAAATAACACATTATTTTGAATGCAATGAGAGCAGTTCACATGACACGGGGGTGTCATCTTCCCCTTTATCGTGATGAGGGAATGGGGGACCAGCAACCTCCGATCAGCTAGTCCCCATCCTGGGTGAGCTATATATCATGCCAAATGATGTCCCATCCTCGGGCTTTGGCAGCAGTCCATTGCTATCATGAAGCGAGGGAGGAAGACGGACAGAAAAACAGACAGACAGAAAGATAGTAGAGAGACAGAGAAAGACAGAAAGGGAGAGATAGAAAGACAGAAAGATAGAGAGAGAGAGAGAGAGAGAGAGAGAGATAAAGAGTAAGAGAATGAGAGGTGGAGAGAATGAAAAGAGCCGCCCTGGATTGGCTTTGACGTTGAGACAACTTGTTTAGGGATATCATTATTGTCTGCGTAAACAAGCACATCAATCATTCTCGGTCTGCATCCCATCCAGCTCTACTCCTGTCCCCGTCTGTCTGTGCGTATGTTTGTATGAGTGTCTCTGAATGTGTGTTTGTGTTTGTGAGTTTTAATAGAAAGTGGGCAGGTGTCTGTGAATATATGTGCATGTCTATTTGTTGTAATTTTTCATTTTGGTAGTACATGTTTGTGTATTAAAGTGCTCTTTTGTATGTGTGTGTGTGCGAATGTGTGTACAGACTGTGTATGCCTGAGTTCGCATGTCTGTCTGTCTGATAGTTTACTCATTAATCTGGTTGTCTCTCGATTGACTAACATCCAGAGTTGTCAGTTTGACTCTTTATTCATGTGATTTATAGTATCTCTCCATTTCTCCTCCCTCTCTCTTGCTTTCTTTCTTTCTTTTTTTTTTTTGCATCTGTCTGTGTCCTTTTTGTGTCTCTATCCAGCCTGTCTATTAATCTTAGTTTTTTTCCCCCCCTATGTAACTGTCATCCACTAACCACCTTCTCAATTTTAACACTGGTGCTTCACCTTAAATCTTGTCTAAAGCCCACAAAGAAAATTGATGAGGCAACATGCTCCTGGGTAATTCCATGAAGTTGGGGCAGTGTCCATGTAGCATCGTGATATTTGAAAAATACATTTCAGCATAACTCAATATTAACTATGCTATACATTTATTGTTTGTAGGCTTTACATTTGCATTGAGGCCACACATTTTCCTGGAAATTTTGTGCCATTCAGACTCAATTTTGATGAAGTTATTAAACAATATGTAACGGTGTCCTGTAGCATCGTGACGTGTCCATGTAGCATCGTGAAATTTTAACATTTGGTCCTAAGAGACAAATTATGGCAATTAGCTTGACCAAAATTTGATGCAATATGCGTATTTACTAGATTAGTCAGATAGCTAAATATCTCAAATTTCCTGTACACAGTTTTAATTTTAAAAGAAAATTACAAAATGTATCACGATGCTACGCGGTGTCCTTTTTTGTTACATTTGTTGGACACCGTGTAGCATAGTGACACATTGTGTAATTTTCTTGTAAAAGTAAAACTGTGGAAAATAGAGTTCAGATATTTAGCTAGCTGACTAATCGAGTAATTATGCATATTATATCAAATTTTGGTCAAGCTAATTGCATTAATTTGTCTTTTAGGACCAGATTTTAACTATCACGATGCTACATGGACACGTCACGATGCTACAGGACACCGTCACATTTTTTTTAAATAACTTCATCAAAATTGAGTCTGAATGGCACAAAATTTCCAGGAAAATGTATGGTCTCAATACAAATGTAAAGCCTATAAAGAATATATGTATAGCATAATTAGCACTGAGTTATGCTAAAATGTAACACTTTGTGCCCCAACTTCACGGAATTACCCTCCTGCATTTTGTTTGATTTCATGCTTTCATGAATATCTCAACCTAGACATGCTTACTATAGTTTGCATCAGTATCTGCCCCTTTCATTTTGAAAAAGGAAAGAGTCACATGCATCCGAATGAATAGTGCTTATGAAAGGCAATTGTAGGCCTTGCCTTCAATAGTATGATAACATTTTCATTTGAAGCCTGCACAATTTTGTTTTTATCTCTAATTTTTTTTTTTTTTTTTTTTTTTAAATGCAGCTGAAATGAGCAGAAATATTGAATTTATGAGAGCAAAAATATCTGACACACACACAAGACGACCATCCCATGAATTACTTTTTGGAAACCTGAAGAAGGAAACCAATTATGCCTGGATTTTTCTTCATATTATTTATATATCTATTACTTTTAGTTTTATCTGTTACCAGAGGAAACATATCCCAACAGAATTTCTCTCAAAAATGTATCAATCTACCAAAAATTTGTATCAATGATTATGGGCTGCCAGTACATGTTACATGTGAATATAAGGGCCCCTTTAAATGCATGAGCCAAATTTTCTGGAGCTATTGAGATAAAGGTTTCATAATATCTGAGTATCTTTGATCAGTCTGATTTTTCATGTTTGTTTGAATGGGATGGGTCATACCACCTAGAACTAGATATATCATTTTTTTTTTCAACAAATACTGGGTATTCATGGTAAAAGATAGTTTGAATATACTCTGTAATATCTCATAATTACACTCTTCTTCTGCTGGTCTGATATGAAGTGATATGATTTATCAGTGCTTTGAATGCAAATTTTGGCACATATGTGGGCTAGGCAGCTGAGCAAGCACTACAATATGCAAATTCTTGTGTGATGAGAATCCATAATACCAACTATGATGTCGAGTATACGCACAATGGGAAAAGAGATAGATGTACCCCTTTTGGTATTATATACAGAACAGCAAGAGGAGACACTAATTGTGATGCATTGTCGGCTTTGGTACGATTGGAAGCATGGTATAGAGGAAAACAGCAACAATAACAAAAAAGTATGTCAAAATAAAGAAGTGCTTACACCATACTAATGATATGCAACATATCTCTATAAACCCAGTGTTCCTTAACCCTATTCACACAATACTCGATATTTTGGCAGATTCACAACTCAGTGCCCACATAACATACAAGGCACAGAGTGAGGAAAAAAAAAAAACAAACAAACATCAAAACAACCCAGATCAATTTTGCAACTGCTGAAAAACAAACCTTACTCAAGAATCTGTGAATTGCTATCTTAAGTAATAGTCTGATGCCCATAGTGCCACTGTTTCCTGAACATTATGGCATGACATGAAAGAACTTTTGATGGGTGTCACCATGGAAACATGAAGGGCTTGCTGGAGGGTAGCACAGAAAATATTTTGTTGCTACCTTGACAACCCATTGGATGAAATATGTAGCGAGTGCTGCAGATATAATCAACAGCATATCCATTTCTTGAAAACAATGGGCTAATTGAAGCAGAACTGCATGGCAAGCTGCGCCCGAGAGCAATCATGCGATGTCTGTAATTGTGGTAAAGCATTATGAGAATATAATATTTGCATATGAATATATTTGTCTGCATACTTTTTTTTTGAGAGAGAGAGATATGTGAGAAGGAAGAAGATTGCAAGGATGGCTCATACAGGGAAAAACAATAAAAACTGTTGTATTGAAGAGACAAACATTCATATAGCTCCAAAGGTTACCATATATCATGTTTAATACTCACAACTACAATAGGACATACTACCATTAGTACCAACCAAAAAAAAAAAAAAAGGTTAATCAATCCAATAAATTTGAATAATGACCTGTCTGTCTGTTTATCTCTCTCTCCATACTTAATCGCTCAATCAGGCTGCTGTTGGATGTGGCTGGTCTTGTGCCCATTTCCATCTTTATAGTATCTTGATACCATTCGGCATCCATGCCATAACAGCTACTACCCATTCATACTGCCACTTTGCCTACGATTTGGACCAGGAGAGTTGGTCGCTCTATGTGTGTGTGAGAGTATGTGTGAGAGTGCGTGTGAGAGAGCGTGTGTGTGAGAGTGTGTGAATGTGTGTGTGTGTCAGGAAGAGTATGGGGCGGAATCTCGGGCAGAATGAATGCACAGTAATTTGTGACGTATGACAGCAAGTACACGGCCAAATTGTTACTCTTGCTCAATAAATTGCTCATGTTATCAAATATAAAAAGTTTCGAAAATTCTGGCATTCACTTGGGGAATAGAAGGGAAAAGTTATGATTATATACTTATGCTTCTCACATTCTACACCCATAGGCACAGTGTGTAAGTCTGAACTTCAACTGGCCCCATGCTTGTTTGGTGTAAGACAATATCTTCACATGTAAGAAAATTTAGCAGAAATTCTGAGGGAATGCCACAACCTTCAAACACTGACGGTGAGTCAACTCTGTACTGCTGAAGACAATCTCTTGTTATCTCACTCTCAAGTCACTACCCTGTTTAGTTGATGACGAGGGGTCTGGCAAGCAACGGGTTAATTGCAGAAGAGACAGGAATATAAAGGAAGACAAGATGCTGCTTAGAATGCTGTGATAAAAAGTCATCCCGTCTATCATGCCTCAACTCATTCAGCTGAACTGACAGGGAAGTGGTGGGGTGGTAGTGGGGAGAATGTTATTCTTTTCTTGGTAGACTTGCATATGTAGGGCTTCCATTCCTTGCAGAAGCCATAAAGTTATGAGTCAAGTAGTATTAGTGGGACCATCCAAGGCTGGGGAGAACTTGCATATTTTTTCTCCTTTCTTTCTTGGGTGCGGTCGGGGTGGGGGGGGGGGGGAGTGGGGAGAGGCCACAATGCAGCAAGACTGGTGCAGCTGTAGTCATTAGAATCTCTCTTTCATTCATCAATGTTACAAGGATCACGCCGCTAATCATATTATGGTGTGGATTGATCCTCGATATCAAGGATGCAATCTTCCCATACACCCACCTTCACACCAAGGCAATGGTGTGACAAGCAAGGCACAGGAGAGTGGGATCAATTACCCCCTTCCCTTGCTCCAAAGAAAGAAAGAATATTAATCAAGCTACCACTACATGCACATATTTGGGTTCCAGATTTCTCCCTGCACATCAAAGTGAAAATATTCTGAATTGTTTTTCAAGTGTTTAATTAATTTCATATTTAAACTTGACAGAAGCTCTTACATTTCTGCAAGTAAAACATTTCACCCTGTGTTGGTAATATTCTTGGGGGAGAAAAAAAAAATTAATCTTGTCTGATGCAGATAAAATCTCCCTAGGCCTTGAATAACAGGTGGTTTACTGCTTGCATAATTGAAGCAAACCCTCTCCCAAATGCAGTTGCACGTTTTGCGGCAGGAGGTGTACGAGAAAATCACATCATTGAAAAGAAATCAGGGAGTCTCACTGCAAGGTAAACCGCGCATCACAAATTCAAGTGGAGTTTGTCATTGCAGGGTGGGGCGGGGAAAACCCCAACTACTTACCTCCGGACATAGATACTGTTGTGGAGTTTGTTCTCAAAGGCCTTCTGGAAGCGGGCCTCTTCCTCCTCCCGTTTCAGGTCCTCCGGATCAGGGGGGCAGGCGCAGCACCCGTCCCCTACCCCGGTGTTGCTGGGCTGCTCTTCTTCCGGAACATCCACTGGGTCCGCGGTGGACACCGACTTCTTCAGGGTTGGCAATTCTGCATCGATCATCGGTACAAAATGTTTGTAACGTTTCAACCCAACCTGTTTGCCCGTTCTGTTCAGACTGTGAATTTGGCACACACTTTCAAACAAAATGTTTTCTGCAACTTTGCAAGTGCTACTTTTTGTGAAAAACAGGTTTGCCCTAGCTACAATGTCAATAGGGAGATGATAGCTGACCCTTGCATAAATTATATGATACCCGACCAGTGATATGTGTGAAGGAAAGTCTGAACAGCAGAACACAAAATTGTCAGGACTAGGAAAGGCAGCATCTAGATGGATGTAAACAGGGAAAGACTGATCTACGTATGACTGTAACAGATATATAAGAATGTGATGAAATTTGTGATCAGTAGACTAGCAATCAAATAGTAGAAAGTTGAGAAGAAGAAGGGCTTTGACTCTACGGACCAAGTGCAAGACTTTATTTGATGCCCTTTTGTATCTAAATGGAGAATATCTCTGAAACTGTTCTTCCCAAAACTCATTTGCTCCCGTACTGCTAAAAAATGACGAGAAGAGAACAATAAATATGTCTGGTCTCAAAGAGGATGGCCAACAAACAAGAGACTCTGGCCAACCCCAAGGGGGCAAGCAAGACTGGCCTACTCTACTCACTCTCCCTGCAGAAGTCCCTGTTGGCAAACTCCTCCGTGGGCAAGTATTGGGGCTGCCACCTGATCCTGTAGTGGGTCAGGTTCCCGTTGGGGTTCACAGGCGGCTTCCATGTCACCACCAGCTCCGAGGAGGAGTTGGACGTCACTTTCAGGGAGCTGGGCGGGGAGGCAACTGTGGGGCAGACAGAAGACATCAGATACAAAAACACAATTTTCATAAGTTGGACAGTGAATCACAAATTTGGAGGTTGTTTGAGTATGGTCTTAATGATAAAAGACTCATCAGTTCTTTATTTGTTTTCCTATAAAGTATGCGCTATAAGTGAAATCTCTGAATGGTGGCTTCTGAAAGAGTGTTTCAATTTTATCTTCTCAAAATGAAAGACAGCAGGATTATTCATTTGCCACAATAATTATCATATTGCAGTACAAAAGAGAAAGGCTAACTAAAAATAGCAATATTTAATGCATACCTTTCCGGCATAGGAATGTTACATAAAAATTAGTAACTTTGCCTCAGGGTTGCCTAGATTGCCACAACTGATACAAACAAACTGGATTCCTTTGCAACTGATTGACAAATTGCCCTACATCGACGTAAATAAATAAGCACTAAATTAATAAGTGTTTTCGTAGTAGCCATGATAAAAAATCATGGCCGTACATACTCGAGCAGGATTCGAACCTATGACCTCCTGATCACCGGACAGGCGTCATCTCCACTATCTTGATGGAAGAATTTAGTGAATTTGAAAAACTGGATTCCTATCGTTAAAATGTAGGCCTATTCAGTAAGTACTAGAAGTAACTTGGATACAAAGGTCTTACTGGGGGTGACACAACATTTGTTCCTGCAACAATTACTCTGGTCTTTTTTTTCCAAGGACATATGGTAAGGGAAAGGATTAGGGTTGTGAAAGGGTTTGAGGTTTAATTTAACTTAATTAAAGGATTAGGGTTAGGGTTATGTTTGTGGGTAGAGGTAACGTTTGGCTTAGCGTGCAGATATTTTATGGGAGCAAATGTCATGGAACCTTTACTGGGTCCTCAAGACATGTTATATAATAGGTTTTGTGAATTTTTGAAAACATAGTTCTAAAAACTGTCAATCTTGAAAGGGCATAGATACAAAACATCTGGGAGGAAAAAGGGGGAAAAAACACACAAAGAAGAGTGTGCCATGGGTATCTCACCAGCCTCATTGGTGAGGTGATAGACAATGTTGCTGCGCGCGCTGAACTGGGCCCCGGCGATGGTGTAGGTGCGAACCATGAAGGCGTACTGCGTCCAGGGCTTGAGGTTGTTTATGAGTGTGGCAGTGTGGTCCGGGTTGACGTACTGCGCATCCCACGCGCTCGTCCCGCACGCATCTTCCCCATCCAGCTCTGTGACGTTCCGGAATGGCCTGTGGCGGGGAATTTGACCGTGAAAGCAGAGGAAAGATTGGTCTTGTAATATTCATCTCTCTCTCTCAGTTTGGCTGCATTTCTGTGTCATTCTCTACCCCTCCCAACCCCAACCCCCATGAAGATATTCTGTGGCATGGGAAATGCAGGATGCATTTCCATTTGAACTGTGCCTCCAGTTAATTACAGCAATATCAACTTCATGGGACTCATTCGAGAGCCATTTGGTTGCAAAGCAGATCCAAATATACATGTGGATTTAGTGAATGCAGCATTATCAGTAGAATACATTAAGTTTGAATTAACTCGGACAATCCATTGAAAAATTATACATTTTTATTGGTGTGCCATCGCTGGGTGAGAAGACTACCACAGTTTTTGATGTCACGTACTGTAAAGCTGCATATTTTCGTGGCATGAAATTTTCGCAAACTGGAGCCAACGGCCTTTTTTGCCACATGAGATTTTCGCAAATTGCCACTGGCATGCAATGCATATAGTGTAGACAAGAACTTTTGTGTGCAGTTTAATTTCACAAATCTAAGCTCTTGTGAAATTCGCAAAAATTAAAATGCAAACAAATATTTATGGTTTTACAGTATGCAAACTGATATAAGTAAAGAGTAATATCATTACCCTTGCTTTCTGAAAGAGGTAAGCCATGTGTTCTTCATGCCAGCAAATAGAAAATATGTTCAATTTTGGTCATATTTTCTTTAAATTGTTGTCCATACATTACGTCACAAAGTGTTGTAGTCTTCTCATTCAGCAATGGCTGCCCCGAAACTTCAAATATTCATAACTTTTGAATGGATTATCCAATTTTCCTCATTAATGTGTTCTGCTAATATTGCTGCATTCCCAAAAGTCATATATATATTTGGGTTTCACTCTCCTTCAAAAGCTCAGCTACCTCAACACCCCATTTGTTGAGCTTCCATACAAAAGTTGTGTGCTCTTCAGAGCAAATAAATCTTTCTTCAGCAAACCAGAAAACTTTGACATATTCTTGTGAAAGAGTGATATCATTGCAAACACAAATGCAAATTAGATAAAATGACATAATTGGCTCATAATGATCCCATTGGCTTTTGTGTTCAAAATAGGGGAGTGGCTTTCTATTCTTTTAAAGCTATTATAAAGCAGAATTATGGCTCAAAGTATACAGGACATAGAAGAGATTAACATCTCATAGAAGGGATTAACATGTTTCTTTCTTGAAAGGCATAAGCTTCAGCTGCTGACTGTCACCTCATCTTGCAGGTTCCTGCACAAGGTTTTGCGATTTGCACTTACGCTTCGCGGTACGAGACGATGTATCCCACAATGTCTCTTGTGTCCTGGGCGCTGTTGTTGGGCTGGGACCACTCCACCATCAACAATTTGCCAAAAGACGCCGGGAATACGACTGTTAGTCGCTGAGTGTTGCCTGGTGAAAATCAGAGAGAAGCTTTAGATTTGTTTGCTGTTGATGTCATTTTTCCTAACTTCAGGCAGTGTTCAAAGTCAAATTTAAATTTGTATTTTATTTCATTCTTTCAGCACCACATACACTTCAGTGTAACAAAATAATTTCATTTGCATTTCAGTACATAATTGGAAGTATGATGAAGCATAATAACAAAAATCTGAGTAGATGATACAAAATTTGCAAACATTATTTGCTCATTTCAAAGTAAATAAAGTTATGGAATCATAATTTTTTTTTAATATGTAAACCCAGAAAGCTGACAAGCAGTTTCCAATGCAATTGCTACCACAGCAATTATCATCACTTATGATGACATGTCACCCTGATTTGATCTTTTTTTTGGATCAATTCTGAACTATGGGGATGGGGGTGGTGGTGGTGATGGTGGTGGTGATGGTGGTGGTGATGGTGGTGGTGATGGTGGTGGTGATGGTGGTGGTGATGGTGCTGGTGATGGTGGTGGTGATTGTGCTGGTGATGGTGCTGGTGATGGTGCTGGTGATGGTGCTGGTGATGGTGATGGTGGTGATGGTGGTGATGGTGATGGTACGCAGGGCTGCCAACTCTCACTCATTGAGAGTGAGACTCACTCATTTTGGTCCTTTCTCACTCGAAAACTTTATTTCATTTGCATGCATTTCTATTGATCTCACTCATTTTGACTCCTAAATTATAGCATTGGCCTATGGGAGTCTCACTCTCAACTAGTTTCCAATGTTGGCAGCGCTGTGGTACCTGGAGGTGGTGGTGATGGTAATGATGGTAATGATGGTGGTGGTGGTGGTGGTGGTGGTGGTGGTGGTGGTGATGGTGATGGTGATGGTGGTGATGGCTGGTGATGGTGGTGGTGGTGGTGGTGGTGGTGGTGGTGATGGTGGTGATGGTGGTGGTGGTGATGGTGGTGATGGTGGTGGTGATGGTGGTGGTGATGGTGGTGGTGATGGTGGTGGTGATGGTGGTGGTGATGGTGGTGGTGATGGTGGTGGTGATGGTGGTGGTAATGGTGATGGTGATGGTGATGGTGGTGATGCTGGTGGTGGTGATGGTGGTGATGGTGATGGTGGTGGTGGTGGTGCTATGTGTGTGTTTGTGTTTGGGGTTAAGGAGGGTTGGGAAACTGCACGAAAGAGGGTATTTCAGTGATAAAGCGTGTGTATGGCAGACATACATGCCACTTGGTCCCCATTGGAGGAAAGAGAGACATCGGTGTTGCTGAGTGGCTCCTTCAATCCCGCAATTCGGTGTAGTCCCTGGATCTCGGAGTAGCACAGCTTCGGGTTGTAGTGGAAGAAGAATGTCCCGTTGGCGATGGTAATGTTTTGATGCAGCGTCCAATCAAAAAGCTGCTGGAGGTTGTTGTTGGCCAGAACATAGAGGGAGTATTTCCTGTCAAATACCACAATGAGAGAAGAAAGGAAACAAAAAATATTTGAAGAAAGTGTTAGCTTGCGGTATCATTAAAAGACAATGAAAATAACACCGTTGCTGTGACAACAGACATCTTCTAAATGAGTAATATCTTCTTCTTTTCTGGCATCAGTAAACTTAAATGTGAAACACCATGCAAAGAAAGGTGTATTGTATTCATAAGATGGGTTAAAAGCTGCCACTACCGCAAGCTCTGTGAATGGGATACATGTCATCATATAGACCTATTATAATGATCATAAGAAAACGTGTTAATATCATGGTAAAATAAATTAGTGCATCTGCACCTACCAAGTTACCATCCATACCATGAGGTAAAACAAGAATCCAAACAAATTTGTCAAAATTCCCTGAACCAGTGATAATACAGGCCTTGGCTGCCATGACACCATGGGAACAGACAATGTCTATCAAGAAAACTACACTGAAATCAGTTACCGAGAAAACCTTGAAATGTTTCCATTTTATTTGTTTTCTATGATTTTTTCCCCCTTGTAGTTGCTATGCAAACACAACTGTATGTTCCATTGCTCCCTCAAGCATGAACACATTCACCCCCAATACTTTATCTTCTAGATCTGGTACAGTGACCCTCATGAACTCGACAAAATGAAAGAATCAAAACCTCTGAAAGTCAGAATTGGCTCAGTCCATTGACAAACATTGCTACTGGACAGCATAATCACAACCAGTGTTGTATGTCTCCAGCTGAATTTCTGTTTGACACCTTCAATTCCACAATTTGTTTTGTTCTGTTGTTGCTTTACTTTTACAAGTCAGACCACACGATGAAAGCCGAAGAAATGTGATAGAGAAACCGGTTCCCTCTCTCTCCCCATCCATCCATCACAAGGCCTTTTCGTGGTCTACCTCATTTCGCAACGGAGCTTTGCACCAATTGCAATCGTCCTCCCTCCTCCTATCCCAGAAATCTACCGGGCGCCCCGGGGGCACAAACTTTGTTGGCTTACTTCGTCTGCCACTGATTGAATGTTTTCTTCGGCAGTTGTTGGCGAGAGCTCCCCTTTGCCGCTCAGGCTCAGACACATCGGAGAACAGCGACGTCAATCAAGATAACACCATAACGTATACACCAGGAGGCTCAGATTTCAAAGACTTTGACAGCGGGGAATACAACATCGTATCAAGCCAAGCCAGCAAATTTTTCTCAGAGACTGACAGCAGCATAGTGCCACAGACAAAACAAATGTGAACATTAAACGCAGGTAGTTACCATCAATTGCATAACAGTATGGGAGGGAACATTGCAGAAGGTTTCTCTTCATTTTCAAGTTGAAAGTATATATAACCAAGACAGACAACTCCTCAAATAGATATCATAGCAACAGATCTCAGACTGCAATCAGGTAAAACTATGTCGCCGGAAAATTCCCCTTTTAGAGAGCCAAACTATGATCTGCGATCAAATTGACTGAATGACATTAGAGCGAATAAAAACAGAACAGTAAAAGATTCACCTGATTTACCAATGGACTTGAAAATCTTTATAAAGACATTCATTTGCTTTTGTTCCTTTCATCGTAGGTCAATTTCTGCATGGAAAAATGTTTGCTTCAAAGAAGACAACCACTTCCAGTAATTTCTGAAAATATAGAATTCATATCATTGTCCGAGACTGCATTTCCCCACTTTCTTCCTCTCCCTACCCTCCCCCCCCCCCCCCCCCCATTTGCAATTGCCTTTGGCAATCTCAGGATCTGGGGGTTGCCACTGAGGAAAAACAGATTTTCTATCGAGAAAAATAACATTAACAGCTTCGCAACTTGATCCTTGATTAATTTCCTTTCATTGTATAAGCATTTTTCTCAATAATGAAAATGAAAGCTTGATATGATTCATTGATAATGAGTGATATATCATTGTTGAGGTTGCAAATGTATATAAATGGTATATTACATGAAAAATGCAGGGAGAGCACTCTAACAAACACCTCTTTTGTAGTCAAAGATCTTGCCTTCACAGCATGGACATGAATTACTTTCATCAATCAAGCCACTATAGAGGGTGCCAACGTTAAGAAAGATGATACATCGATAACAGCTCCACAGTTCCTCAATATGGCCCTTTTCGAGACGGTGCAGTTAAGTTCAGAAAGAAATCAACTGCTCCATGCTCGGTCCTTCAGCAGTGCCATTGTTTGATGTCAAAATAAAATTTCCTTCAGTCATACTGCCAAATGGTATTCTGAATGACTCACGTAGAAGATTGCAATCTCCACATAAGTTGCTGAATAGATGATTGATCCACTTTCATTGTTCATTTCCACAGTAAGGGACAAAAAAAACAAAACAAAACAAAACAAAACAAAACAAACCCTTCAATTCTTGCTCCTTTAAAACAGATTTAATACAGCATTTGTTTAAAAGCAATTGCAAGTCTTTGTAAATCTAATATCTTTGAAGGAATGAGGATCCCTGTGAATGCCAATAATCTTCCAGCTGTACTCAAGATTATCAAACTCATACAGTAGCTGAAACACCATGGCATAAAACATTCTAGTGTTTAGCTACATCTTTTCTTCCATAACATCATTAACTCTGCATATATGTATGTGACTGTGACCAAAACCACTAATTTGTGAAAACCTGAGAAATATGTTACAAAGTTTATAATTAACCCTTTTCAATTGATCTTAATGACACTTTCACCAGATAAATTGGTGTTTCTATTTATCAGTCTAGTTTAGTATAGAGTGGATATTTATTTCAAAGTTTCACATCGTGTGACTGCAGCTTACAAAAGTAATTTCTTGCACTTACTTCATCTCCAGCCCGTCTTCCTGTCCCTCAATGCGTCGCAGCTTCTTGAGAAAGTTCAAGCTGACCAAGGAGTTTGCGCGGCGGATGACCAGCGCTCCCGTCACAACTTCGATCAAGCCAAGATTGTTCTCAAGTTCAGTCACCACATTGCCTGATGGGGCATTGAAAGAAAGAAAAGTGCAAAGTTGTTTCTCAACATTTCTTGATAACTAGTAACTACACTTTCTTCTTCTTCTTTCAATATATCTACTGTGATTGTGAACAAAAGCCAAACTAGAGGAATGGGTTCTAGCAGGCCAATCAATTGTTCACTTCCACTCAGCTTAAAATAAATACCCCTCACAATTTCACAATGGTTTCACATCTATTTGAGAAACTTACAGAAGTTTAAAATAACAAATGTGTTTGAAAAACTGTCTCTAATCCATGAATATTTTGCAACAGATAAGTCACAGGCTCAGAACTTGTTCTGGGCAGGAGTGGTAAACATCAACTATCACACATGAGTCAAGTTTCAGCAACAGCACTCTGTCGCCTTTGTGGACTTTGTTACTTCTTGACTGGTTATCAACATATTCATTATAGCACATTTGATGGTTGTAAATATTAGCAGCCATACTATTATTTGGTATTGTCTGGTTTTAGGCATCAACAACCATCATTCCTATTTGTGTGTATGCAAAACATACACGCATACACACTTACAAACATGCATACAAATGTACATATACACACATACATGTATGTACACCCACACATACATACATACTTGCAGATATACACACATACAGAAAAACATAGGTAAACACTGACACACATACCTTTCATTGCAGATGTACATGCATACATAGGCCCTACAAACATACTAATCTTGCTGATGTTAGAACAATCCCTGATTATGTCCTTGATGATAACATGAATAATCATTATCAATGTCAGGCCTCGAATTAACCGACGGCCACCGACGGCCATGGCCGTCGGTGCCCCTCTCGTTGGCCGCAATGCCCTTTCTTCCGTGATCAAAGTTACGGCCAAAAAAAATGTGCCCTTTTTCTTGTGGCCGTGGTGCCCTTTTAGAATGAAAGTTCTTGTTTATGACGTATAATATGCCCTTTCTCAAAGTCTACACTTCAATAAGCTTGAACAAATTTCCTCATCTCAAATATCATACCTGCTGTTCAGTTCACTCGCGTCCCTATATATCTGATTCAAACTCAACGACACGACGTGTACGTACACGTCTTGTACTTATGTACGTACAGTACGGCCGACCGGCTTTGACCGTTCCGACTGCCTCCGCAGCGAAGCGGCCATAGAGTTACTAGCTAGGTAGTAGTCCACTTCCTGGACTGTATTCATTCGTAGTGTGCCCGCGCGTGCGTACGAAAGTACGTTGATGGTGTCTGCACGTCGAGTGTCGCAATCAGCGGTTGAGCGCGTTTGGTGGGTGCAGTATGTGCATGCGTGTGTTACTGTGGGGAATATCGTCTGGAGCAAGTGGTCGCAAGCCATGTGCCAGGCATGTCGGACGGCTGCGAGAATTGCCATCTCTCTCGCTCTGCATTCATGCCCGCATGCTCAACGTAAATGTGATCGAGGGCACGCATGCGAAAAAAAGTGAAATAAAATGTAAAAAAAATTGTGCAGATCCCCCACCCCCGTAACACTCCATGTATGTGAACACGGGTTGGCTGGTTAGTTGAAAGTGTTCCTCAAAGTGCCCTTTTTGTTCCTCAAAGTGCCCTTTTCGTTCCTCAAAGTGCCCTTTTCGTTCCTCAAAGTGCCCTTTCCGTTCCTCAAAGTGCCCTTTCCGTTCCTCAAAGTGCCCTTTCCGTTCCTCAAAGTGCCCTTTCCGTTCCTCAAAGTGCCCTTTCCGTTCCTCAAAGTGCCCTTTCCGTTCCTCAAAGTGCCCTTTTTGTTCCTCAAAGTGCCCTTTTTGTTCTTAAAACTGCCCCTTAGGAAAAAGTGTGCCCCCCTTTACAGGAAAAAAGGGGCACCTTCAAAGAAAAAAGGGCACATAAAAAGACTGCGTACCCCTGCCCCTCCCCCGGAGAGCTGCCCCTGTGCTCCTTCCAGGCCCTTTTTGTACTTTCAGTTGCCCTTTCTAGTGCAAAATCGGTCCCATTCTCCTAAAAAGGGGCATATTCCAGAAAAGGGGGCACATTTTGATGGTGCCCCAAAAAGTATAGGGGGGGGGGGGGTATGTGCCCCCTGCCCCTGTTTTTGTAAATCCGAATATTTTAACGTTGATTATTCCGAAGCGGTATTAAAACCAGGGCCCTTTCTAAAAAGATTTATTACAATGCAACAGTACTAATGATGCAACTCAAAAAATCAAATGCAGGTGATATCAAATCACACGCAACTTTTGCATTTAAACGCAATTGCGTTGCTGAAAAGACTTGCCTTTGATAATCATATGAAACTAGAAAACAATTGTTACGAACCTGAAACTCAATTGCGTTTAAACGCAACTCTAAAAATCAAATGCAAGTCCATCAAATCACACGCAACGATGTATCTTAAACGCAAGAGCGTTGCAGAGAAGACTTGCGGTTTTTGTACGAAACTAGAAACTGCGTTTAAATAAATCTCTATACATCTACGGAAATGACGGAAGTGCGTTATTGTTGAAAAGACTTGCATTATTTTTTTTCATTTCGTAAGCAAAATTAAAAATTAAATGCAACTCTGAAAATCAAATGCAAGTCCATCAAAACACGTGGCACGCTGAAAAGACTTGCGTTTGATAATCACACGAAACTAGAAAATTGTAGGAAACTTAAACTCAATTGCGTTTAAATGCAACACTAAAAATCAAATGCAAGTCCATCAAATCGCACGGAACGCTGAAAGACTTGCGTTTGATAATCATACGAAACTAGAAAATTGTAGGGAACTTTTTTTAACTCAATTGCGTTTAAACGCAACTCTAAAAATCAAATGCAAGTCCATCATATCACACGTAACGCTGTATTTAAACGCAAGTGCGTTGCAGAGAAGACTTGCGGTTTTTGTACGAAACTATAAGAAACTGTGTTTAAACGCATCTCTAAACATCTACGGAAGTGTGTTATTGTTTAAAAGACTTGCATTATTTTTTATTTCGTAAACAAAATTACAAATTAAATGCAACTGTATGCAAATTGTAGGGAACATTTTTTTTTTAACTCGCGTTTAAACGCAACTCTGAAAATCAAATGTAAGTCCATCAGAACACGTGGCACGCTGAAAAGACTTGCGTTTGATAATCACGCGAAACTAGAAAATTGTAGGAAATTTAAACTCAATTGCGTTTAAACGCAACACTAAAAATCAAATGCAAGTCCATCAAATCACACAGAACGCTGAAAGACTTGCGTTTGATAATCACACTATACTAGAAAATTGAAGGAACTTTTTTTTTTAACTCAATTGCGTTTAAACGCAACTCTAAAAATCAAATGCAAGTCCATCAAATCACGTAATGCTGTATTCAAACGTAAGAGCGTTGCAGAGAAGACTTGCGGTTTTTGTACGAAACTATAAGAAATTGCGTTTAAACGCATCTCTAAACATCTACGGAAGTGTGTTATTCTTTAAAAGACTTATCGTAAGCAAAATTAAAAATTAAACGCAATTCTGAAAATCAAATACAAGTCCATCAAATCACACGGAACGCTGAAAACACTTGCGTTTGATAATAACACAAAACTAGAAAATTGTATGAAATTTAAACTCAATTGCGTTTAAACGCAACTCTAAAAATCAAATGCATATCTGTTTTTAAAACGCAAGAGCGTTGCAGAAAAGACTTGCGGTTCTTGTCCGCAACTAGAAACTGCGTTTAAACGCATAAAAATGTACGGAAATGCGTTATTGTTGAAAAGGCTCGCATTATTTTTTATTTCGTAACGGAACTTTCGCCGTGACCGAACTTAGTCTGCACTTGCAGAGGAAAGACATCGCAACATTTACACGTTTCAAACTACCGAAACTTTTCTTCTTCTTATTTCAGACAGGCCCGCGCCGTACAGAGCGGTAGTTATAATGTTGCAAATCAGAGCGCGAGAACAATTCATTTTCAGAGTATGGCAATACAAATTTAAGCAGAACAAATATGGCGACTTAGGGAAGGAAAATCACACATATTTCAACTCAGTCGGCACTGAAAAATAATCTCGACAAAATCATGCGAAATCACACGCATATCTTCCCAGCAACGCACTTGAATTTAAATCGCAAAGTTTAATTCAATTTTGGGGAATTTGCCTTTGATATTTCAAATCAAGTTTAAAACGTTAAGTGTCTAGAAACGGGCCTAGGTTTCCGATCCCGCTCTCTCAAAATCTCTCTAGAGATTTGGGAATTGTGCGTTGTCGTTACTAACCCGTGCAAGATTTATGCATGAACTAAAACATTATTGTTGCTCATGTCAGTAGGCATGTTTTGGCGGCAAAAGGAGTAAGATATATGGGTAGCGATCCGCATCGTGATCCTAATCTTACTCTGTACAGAGGAAATTAATTTTCATTTATAAGTCGACAAAATGTCGACTTACACGTAAGTCGACATTCGCGTAAGTCGACGACCAATCGTGTTTTGCTCAGTCCCGATTATGTCGACTTACGCGAGGTTGAATTGGGGGGGGGGGGGTTGTTGTTAGAATATGAAAAAAAAAAACAAAATTCTTGCAACGTCGCAAAAATCACCCTTTAAAAAAACACCCAACATGCCCTTTTCAATGTGGCCTTGGTGCCCCTCTGACTGACCCAAGTGCCCTTTCATGGCTGGCCTCTTGGAAAAAGTGCCCTTTTCTAAATGGCCTTGCCCCTCCAAAATCCTATTTCAAGGCCTGCAATGTGATGTTCTGTGTTATGTATGTGCATACTATCAATATGGTTTGAGTTAAACTTTTCCTCTACTAACATTTGTCTGCTGATGGTATTACGAACCTTTGGAAAAATGAACCTTCAGAATAATGGCACACACAATTGGATCAACGTACATCTACCTCTAGGCAAATGGAATTGGTGTGTTTTTGAGTGGAGGCAGTCATTCCTTTTAAATTCCTCACACACATTCCTTCCTGTTCGATGTCTGTTTGTGACAGTTTACTGTAGAACACAATATTTTCGTGGCATGACATTTTCGCGAATGGCAGCCAACGGCCTTATTTGCAGCATGAAATTTTTGCTAGTTGCCTCTAACGTTCAATGCATATAGTGTAGACAAGTTCTTTATCGTGCATTTTAATTTCACGAAACTCGGCTCTTGCAAAATTATAATGCACACGAACATTCCTCGTTTTACAGTAATTCAAAGTGTGTGCTGGATGCAGACCTGCGATGATGTACTGTATCTTGCTGTGTCTTAACAATGTACATTTAGGACAGGGTTGGGGCTTCCTAACAATCTTCCTAATTATTTCCTAGGTACGTTCTAGAATACCAACTTCTTTCGAGATCAGAAATTTGCATTTCTTCCAAGAATTCATCCTCATTTGCATATTTGCCTTACTTTCTTCTATATTAGGAAAAAGTTAGGGGGATTTTCAGGAATAAAGTTAGGAAGAAAGCTAGGAAGATTCTCAAGATTTCATAAAAATTCCTGACTTAGGAAGAACAGTCTTCCTAGGAAGCATTTCAGAACACCATCCTTCAGTTGTTTTTTGTTTTTTTGTTTTTTTTTTATGAGGTCATGCTAGACATACACAAATATTTGCAACATGCATGGCTGTTGCATCGTATTTCGACTGTTCATGTTAGTATATATCCTCATCTCTCGTAAACTAACATTAGCAATCCCTGGCTGCTTTGCATGCTGTACTTCTGAGCTGTGGACTTCCAGTCACACATTCCATGAGCATGCGCCTCGCTTTCTGCGAAGCTCCACTTTCTCCTGCCTGCCTGGAAATGCGCAACGGCCAGGATAACTTGTCACCCATTCATTCATTCACTGATTCATTCATTTGCCGTCAGCCGTGCAAATGCACACATGCAGTCCCTATCTGGCAAGACCCAGCAACAACAGCACTTGATTGATGCATTTTACAGTCAGGGGGCACGCTGGTTTCACTTTACCTTCGCCCAAGTAAAATAACTTGCATACCAGTGCTTCCCTTTTTTTTTTCTATCCCCTTTCGCTCCCTCTCTCCTAAAATGTTAAAGGCATTATTTACCATCTGCAGATAAAACAGGAACCCAGCTTTAATACTTAAGAATACAGATGTAGTTATAAAATGTAAGTTAGGGATAGAAACAACCATTGTAAATATTTTACCTGGGATAACCAATTTTAGGTATCATTAAATATACAAAATGTGAACGACAGTTACAACAAAATTGTTTATAGACTTAACTGTGTACAGTTATGGTTTACTGAGGAAAACAGTGATATCTCCCTAAATTTTAGGTTTCATTGCAAAAATGTTTATATGACAGGATGTTTTGTGATACAACTGACCTACACATATGCATCAAATGTAATAACGCAAATATTTTTAAAAATCACTGCTCTCAAAGGTAGATGGTACCTTTAAGCCCATGATGGCAGGAGAGGAACTCTTGCTGACCCTTCAAATTGGCAATATTATTGCCTAAGCACACTGCTCTGAGTAAACAACTGCTGAGGGCAGATGAGAGACAAACAAGACTTGACCTCTGACCTCTAGAAACATTTAGTCAAAGATAATAGCTTGTGATAGTCTTGGCTTTGGTGGGAGAGATGGGACAAGGAAGACTGTGTTCTACTGAGCGACTGAGGTGGAGGACCATCAATCCCAGCTCACACGAGAGCAGCATAAACAATTCATTTGGCTCTTCCTTGCATTTGTGTTGGTAGAGATGTCGTCTTATTCTTTTCAGATACAGTGTACACACAGCAGGGTGAAATATCTGGGCAAACATATGTATACATTATAGAAAGACAACCATTATTGCATATTAAAGCCTGGGTAGGATAAGAATCTACAGGATCTACTACCTTTTTACAGCTACATGATATACGTATCTGCTACTGATAATGATTCAAATCAAACAAATCCTACTTTAACGCACCCTCCAGAAGTATTTCTGAGACATCCGCTGATGCCAGAGAAAAACATGGTTTGGGGGCAATGCTCAGAAACCTGCATCCAGGCTATTAGTTTATCCCCATTTCTGCTCAGATATTTCACCCTGCTGAGTGTTTATTTTGAAATGCTCTTTTTGAATCACATCCAAGAAAAACATAATGCAGAAGGGGGCATTCAGAGGAGATGAGAAATTCATCCCCTCCCCTACCAACCAACCAACCGACCGACCGACCTCAGGCCCTCTGCAAGGCATCCCAACATGATTGGAGGGTCAAGACCAGGCAAGATCAGCTCACCTTGTAGGATAACAAATATTTCAACACTGCTTTCAATTTGAAAACAAAGTCTCAGCGCAGTATTTGGGTGCACCTGTATGTCACCCTTCAGCTCTTCCAGTAGAGCAAATACTCCCTGAACTCTGAAGGACAAGGGGAATGTTGTGCTCACTTATGCTCCTCTTCTTCTTCCCCTTCATCATCCTCCTTTTCCTCCTCCTACCGTTCTCTCCATAAAACTGGTATCATCTCCCTTACATGAATCATTCCCTTCCACCCCAGGGCCTTTTTTTTTTTGTTTATATTAAAACAGGATAATGTTTCCAATTCCATGCCCTAAAACGAGGCTGGGCAATCTAGAAAGCAACATTTTATGGACTTGTTTTGGCCAAAGAAAAATCGCATCCTCACCAGTTAAAATGTCACAACGGGCTGGCTGACATTTGCTCAAGCCCTGCATTCCCTTTGCACTCATGTCTTGCTAGTTTACTTCATCCTTTGATAGAATAAGCATGGTAGTGAGAACAGTATGAACCTGTAGCATGTTCAGAGACAGAAATATGATATTTAGTAACCAATGTCAAAGAGGTCAAATGAAATAGGCACATTTCTTCTTTTCTTCCAAAGTTTAAGGAACAGTATCATCAAACAAATTTGAGCAACTTGATTAAAAAATGACCTCAATTTGCATTGATGAATATGGACACATTGAAATGAAAGTGGAGGTCTTGTTTTGCAAATTGGCCAATAGAATTTTGATAATCTTTACCATGTAAAATTAATCATCCTTTCTAGTTTCATGTAAAACACCACATGCTGACACAATGGAGAAAGAAATGAGCTCAGTGGGACCACTGTTGCCTTGATACTGCGAGATCCAATAATGAATCCAAGAGTGAAATGGGAAGCCAGTTTTTGAACTGCCACATTTTTAAATATGCACACTACAGGCAAAGGATAGAACGCTATTTTCAAGAACCGTAGCATTCTTCATCTTCCCAACACCAGCATTATTTTCTGCAGACTGTCAGGCACAATGCAAACAGCCTTGTGTCAAATATATTTATCGACATCAGAGCCTGGACTAGCAGACTAGTCCATAGTCATTGATGAAGGGTTAAAGAGAGATGATCCTATTTACGCACCTACAAATGATGTTGGGATAAGTCACTTAACCTCTTCGTACAAGGAGAAGCAATGCTTTCATAAATGGGGGGGGGGGGACTGGGGGGGGGGGGGAGGGAGGAAGGAGTGCGGAGTCCCAGGGTTAGGTCAATTAGCATCTGTCAAATGATACCTGCACACGACTTGACAAGACGACAAAACAATTGGCAACCAGGACTGGGATAATTGGGAGAAGATGATCCCATAAAAGCCGCTCTTTGACCAAAATGGGCTGGTTTGGGGAGCCAAGGGTCCTGGGTTGGTATTCTTCGCACGACCTCCTCAGCTTTTGAGTTCCAACTGTGCGCACCATTTATTTCTCACCCTCTTAAATCTTGTTGCTCTTTTTCCTCTTTGCTCATTCTCGTTAATAGCTGACAATCTACATTCCTAGCATTCTTATGATGTCCCCTGGCGAAATGATCGGCTTTTGTACAATTGTTCCAGCTATTGTTTGCCATTGTTACTGTTTCTTTAAGTATTCTTCTGTCTTTTTCGCAATGTCAGCTTACAAGCTGGTTCTACTTTATTCTAATCCATCATAATGAAGCAAATTTTGCTCTGTACAGCACCACATAAACCTCGGGCCTGCAATCTTTTTGAAAGATCTTCATACAAGACACAATGGACATTTCTTGAACTGAAATGCACTTTGTATGACACTCATTGATGATCCACATTCAGTCGAAGGTCATTTCACACAGAATCATTCCTTTAAATTTGTTCAGCAGCATTTGAAAAGTGCTCCATATCCATTGTTTACAGCAATCATGATTTAGTGCCCTGTTCCCTTCCAAGAAATGCAAATGAAGTCACTGATATAACTACCGATAAACAAAATACTTTGAATGGAAAGTGGCTAAATTGCACAGCTAATGTACATGCCGAAAATAGCACTGCCAGCACTTTCAGGGAGTGCAATCTGGTACTAGAACTGTTGAACTCTCTTGCTTTCCTAGAAAATGTCTTTTGAGTAATATCCAGTACTTTAAAAAGGCCTCTTTCAAATTCAGTAGGAATGCCATCAGCAGTCTCACAGCAAGGAAAGAGAAATACTTGATTCTACCGTCAATCCTGCTTGAAGCAGTAAGAAAGCCTTATAAAGATGCAAAATATCAAGTTTCTAATTTCAGGGAATTCTGCTTTCCAAACAGTCTATTTGCATGATGAATGATTTGTAATGCACCCTCCTTTATTCAGAACAAACTATCATGGAAATGGTAAGAGAACTGTCCATCACTTCCCTGCTGTA
The DNA here is from genome assembly GCF_964275005.1 of Diadema setosum. Lineage (NCBI taxonomy): Eukaryota > Metazoa > Echinodermata > Echinoidea > Diadematoida > Diadematidae > Diadema > Diadema setosum. The sequence goes on from NC_092691.1 coordinate 21,589,984, forward strand.
CAAGGAAGCTTTGGGCATTGAATGTCTTCTGCAGAAAGGGGATCTGTATAGGGGAAGCCCCTAGACCACATGGTTCACCATCCGTACTGGGCTGGGGAGGCAAGATGATTCACATCCCTGGTTTAGGGGTATCTTCCTTGGTGAGTCCAATCAAGTATGGAGCCTGCCTATACAAATCTTTATCTACTAGTACGCAACAGTTTTTATTAAGCTTCCTTTCAGCTGGATACCCTTGATCACCTCTCAGAGATCTTTTTATCTTCAATACCACCCCACTGCCCACCTCTAGGTCTGCTTCCTAAAACCATGGAGATTTTATGCTTCCAACAACATACCACAAAGTGTACAGCATTTTTCTTCTTGCTTGATGACCCCCAAACCTCCCCAGCATATCTGATGCTTCCCAATGCTTAAACCAAGGAGCGAGTTCACCTTCTTTAGAATGAAGAAGCAACATGTTCGCACACTTGCCTGAGCACATTGTTCAATCTCATCTAGGCACCTTGTTTAGGCCAAGAGAGAAAGAAGGAGAATTCTCAAAATTCACCTATTAAAGAACTTTGTTTGAAACACAACTTTGTGCCTTTGATAGTGAGTTTAAACCAGTTTTCCTCTTGCCTTCTTTCCCAGAACCAGTTTGAGCAGGTCACCCTCTTGCTGCACTTTAAAAGTTCCATAGAACTTTCCCGAAACACATGACTAGGTCTAGACCACTGCCTTTGCATATTCCTTAGCTGGATCCCCTTCCTACCTTTAACTTTCTCTTCTAACACCCACTCCCCTATGTAGCCCAGGGCCAGATCTCACTCCAGAGGACAAGACAACACACCTAACTATACTTTTGGCAGCTTACTTTTAGCTGGACCCCCTCCCTTCTCTCAAACCTTCCCTTCTGACAGCCTCCAGGGGTCCAGAGCCTCGCCTCTCTTGGCATATTATTTGTGGACTGCCAAGGAAAATGTTTTGATCAAAGAGTGAATGTTTTTCCTCCAGAGAAACATACCTGACTTCTCTGAATTTTCCTACATGCAATTGTAACCTCAGGAATGTTTGCCATGGCAAGGTTGCTTTTGTTTAGACGAAGCACGCCACCTCCCCTGTCACACAATATCAATCTCCTTCGCGCCAGCACTAGCAGGCTACTGAGGTCCTCATTTGTGTACTGAAGTGTGACTGGCTCTGAACAGCCTGCCACTTTAATACCTAACCTGAGACTGGTTAGTCACCTACTGATTAGCACCTTCAAAACTATAGTTAAATCTACACTTCAAGTTCAACTACTACGACTGAACACTGTACAACCACGAATATATGCATGTACTTTGATATCGCGAGCCAAGAATTGCAAAATTGAAATGCATGCAAAAGTTCCTGTCTACACAAAAATGCATTGAATGCAAGTGGCAATTCGCCAAAATTTCATGCCGCAAAATAATTTTCTGTGCAGGAATATGCTTTGACGTGGGCAAGATTTATATTCCATCATGTCATTGATGTGCTCCTGTCATACTTAGTCAGTTACTTCAACCCCTGTGAATTAAAACGTGCATGACATCAACTACATGTAAAAAGCAAGACATTACTTTAACCATTAAAGTTTTTATCTTTGAAAAAGTAACAATAATGATAACATGGCTGGCCTTCATCTTTGAGGGAGAATTTAAAAAATACCCCCTTTTCGAGAGGACATTTGTACTTGAATTTAACAAAGAGGGATACAGTTCCAGCCTAGGGCAGGACGTCCTGACACACACTTCAAGTGAAGTTACTGCCAAAAGGATACAAAGTCAAGGTCATAATCATTCGGCATGATGAATTTCAACAGTCTGGCCCTGGGGCGACAAGCGATTGGCAAAAGAAGTCCACGCCGCCCCCCCCCCCCCCCCCCCTTGGGTGCTAGCAAGGCAGCTGAAACATTTTGTGAGAACATGAAATATGTGTCTCTTTCCTTCCTGTCATATCTATGTCACTTCTGAATACACAAATGACTCCTTCTTTTCTGACTTCATTAGGGGGCCTTCAATGGTCTCTTATTGAAGGATTCGATGCCACGCCTCCGCACACGAGACTTGCAGACACGCAGTCGTCATTTATTTTGTCTCCTAAGTGGCAGGTTACAGAGACTAGGTTGGAAGGTGAGGGGGTACAGGATGATGGAGGACAGTGGCTTATGCCTTCCGAACATGTCAAATTTAGATGATGAATGCAATATTTATCTCCTTCGCCAATGCACTCTGAACTTGGCTATCACTTGAGGTGCCATGCCATCCATGTACATCTTGACTTCTCTCTACACCGCTGCATGCGGCAGTATCTTGGTGAGAAACGAGCAATTCCTTTTGAACCTGACATTGAATGGGAACATAACAAATGTGTTTCCAACCACTGCCATAATTAAAAAACATTCATGTCTCAAGCTGCTTGAGTGTCTACAGAAAATGTCAGAAGTACATTTATTCAAAGGGATGGTACAGTATTGGTGGAGATGAGAATTGGGCTTGTAACTTTTTGCGAGATACCAAGAAAGCATAGTACAAAGCCTACCATTTTAAGAGGAATTCAAAGTTTATTTGATGAAAATCTGGTTTGGAATGACTGAAACATCCAAAAACAAAGTAAAACAAAGCGACCGTAACAAAGTGTGGGTCCCACACTTTCTAATACCCCTTTCATAAACTCAATAATGCGGATAATATCCGCAACATTTGGTCGTAAAATCGGAGCGGGGAAAGAATAATGCGCATTATTTCGACCCTTCTATTATCCGCATAATAGCAGCATCGCGACCAGATTTTGAGTTTATGAACGCAAACCCAAATAATGCGGATAATTGCCGGGGTGCGGTCAAACGTCACCTGTCTTTCCCGCAGGAGGGACATGTGTAGTCACCATGACGATTATCCGCCCTTTTCAGTACGGGCGCTCGTAAAAATAATGCGGATTATTTTCAGAGTTTGTGAACGCATTTTTTATTGAATTGTCCGCATTATTCTTATGCGGATAATAGGAGGATGAGTTTATGAAAGGGGTATTAGAATCGCTCTTTTTTGGATATCTCAGCCATTTCGAAACCCATTTTCATCAACTAAACGTTGAATTCCTCATAGAATTACATACTCTTTCATATTTCATAAGAGGTTTCTCATTATCTCACCAAAAAAATATTGGAAACCTGAAATTAGGTCTCAACCAAAACTATACGATCCCTTTAAAGGAAAACTCAAGATTACACTCTCTATCCCAGTGAAATAGCAGAGATGACTAAGATGAAAAACAGACTAAGGTCATTTTCACACATACCAAGAGTGAGCAATCATCATGATTCCAGTGATTATATGCATCCCTAGAATCATAATTCAAATGATGGATTTTGGCTGTGCATATGCAAACTGGAACCGCGGGGAGAGTGATTGAATCATAATTCAAAATGTGACGGTCCTGAGGGATTTTCCACTGACAATTCTCAAGAATTATAGAACGAAACAGTCCTGTATACAGATTGACCTCCAAATCATTTTTTTTTTTTTTTTGGGGGGGGGGGGAGGCACAGCTTGCTATAGTGACCTTTCAACCACTTCGCAGAAAAGTTCTGCTTTCCTTACCACTCAAGAGTGATTGATTGGAACTTGGAAAGAAGCCACACCTCTTCTCCTCAGCTCTCAAAATCAAAACCTCAGAATCCGCCAAACCTTCCTTGGTTGCATGTACAGACAATAATTCTAATTGTAATTCAGCATTGCAATTATGTTTCTAAACCCATGTGAAAAAAATCTATGAAAACTCCCCCAAAATGCTGATTCTGCCCTTTAAAAAAAAGTGAGACTGGACGCCGAGATGGGAATATGAAAGGAGAAAAATAATTGGGAGAAAGATATCCAGGTGCAGGAAACAAGAATGATAATGGTTAAAAAGCAAGAATTTAACAAAAAAGAGAGATAGGTAGGGATATCTTTTGGAATGTTTGCTTTAATTTCTGAATCACATTATAAAATCAAAAGAGGGTACAAGGAGAATATAAATACAAATAAGCAAATGAAACCAATGAGATTGCCTGAAGTCAGCCACATTAATCAAATGCAGCTGTTTGTCCTTAGGGTGTTCATATGTGACTATTGTCATACCTCTGACGCACTGATTGGGATCGGCTAGGCCCTGTTGCATGAAACAAGAATAGAAGCTGGCAACAGCTCTGAGGGCTGATTGGCCATTGGCTTTGGTATATGTAAATGCCACGGATTATCGCTAGAACAAGTCTTTCATGTTCAACATTGTTCAGAAGAGGTGCATTTACATTTGAACTACTATGTGATTAAATACCACAGTAATTTGTTTGTACCATTCTCACTAGCGAAATACCAAGGCAATACTATACCATGATAAGTCACTTGCTACCATTCTCATTCATGAAATATGATGGTACTTGTGGCCTAACCTCTCCAAGGTCAGCACTAACCATATCTGGTAAGGGAATAAGATGGGAATTGTGTCAGGTCATACAAGAGATATACCACTGTACAATTGGTGGTAGTTTGTGACATGAGTCACACTCAAATTTTGCATATGAATTTTATGCAATGTTTGAATTACCATCCTAAATTCCACAGTACTTCGCAATATATTTCTTGGTGTACCTGCATTCATATCACAAATTACAAGGGCAAATACTACAGAATTTCGCCATGAATTTGAATGAACATACTGAGTGTTATTCGAGCCCTCTGCCTGCTGGAACCTGAGGGTCCTCAACAAAGTCTTATGTATTTTTTTCCCCTAATCTTGTAGGGATCAGCTTAAAAATGCTCACTTTATAATTGCAGGAACTGGGTAATACATGTATCACCATTAGGGTTAACGGAAGCAAGAAATGAAGAAATCAATTGATACATTTCATATAGCTGCCAATAGACAAAATGATGCTAAATTCTTGTTTATCTGAAAATGATCTCTCAAATTCTGCTGGACGTGGATACACAGATCAAGAATATTTCTAGCTCATTCTGGATTCCTGAGAATTCTTATCATATACACTATCATTTTTTACAGAATTAAAGGAGGAGGGGAACTCATGTTTCAGAAATTTTTATTTCCACCACTGATTCAGAATAAAATGTAGTTCTTGAATCAGCTGATTTGCTATTGTCATCCTCTAGATTGTGAGAAAATTTGGGATGACCTATTTCCATTGACATGCACATATCTCAGTGGTTGGTAGTTTCGTGACACCGGCACTACAAGCTATCAAGTCTGATGTGAAGTTCTCCAAGACTAAATGAGACCCATCAAGCAAGCTACACATGATGGTCTCGCCCAGCCCCGGAGATGTCTTGAGGTGCCACAAAGCCCAGTCACTTCCATCCCACATGCACCGCACTTCAAGCATTCTTGCACGGAAAGCAGTTACACGAGTAAAGACACGATTTCATCCTCCCCACGAGAGAGGGGTGCGTCTCCGCGCCGTATCATATCGTGTGAGAGCCGAGACCCTTCACTCTGGGGATTGGGTACCTCTCAGAGAATTTGTGTCGGGGGTCAAAAGTCAACTATTTATGACAAATTTCCTCCAGTGCCGGGGCCGAGGCCTGCCCAGGCAATGTTTTCGGCCGGATCAATTCATGTGATTGATCCGGCATTTCCAGGGCTCCCCCTAATCCACCTACACAAGGGAGTTCAGGAGGGGTTTCTGTTTGTTGTCTTTTCTTCTCCCCCTTTTTTCCTTCTTGCTTTGCTTGTTTTTCTCCTTCTTCCAACTCCTTCTGACAAGTGAAGACCAACGCTGGTTACAAAACATGCCGCTCATTTATGTCGTCATCGCAACAACATTTCAAATATTTGCTATTATATGTAATGTACATGGATGGAGTTTAAATTTGTGGTCACGAGTCTTCCAGTTCCATGTTGTGCAAAAGCAATGTTCAGAGCAAACTTCTTCAGTGCTGAAATGATATGTGACTAGCAATCTAGCATAATGGAACAAGTTGTGGCCAGGAATATCACCTTCAGAAGCAATAATCTAAAGACACAGATATGTCAGAACATATTATCCTTACATCCACCCACTGACATTCCTAAGTGTATTATTAAAGTGTTACATCTCGACTTGTTTCACATCTTGGTCATATTTCATCTAGTTACACACAGTCATGAATCTACATCAGGAGTGATAATACATATTTATCTTGATGCTATTTCTAAACAATAGTGTTCATGAATCAAAACAGTCAATTACCAGCAGTTATTCTTTCTGCCATTAGTTCTGAATACTTATACAATTATTATTTCTGTTTCTTCTCAAAAACTGCACCGTTATTACTCTATTTAGTTACAATAATGTTGTCATACAGGTTTGCAATTCTTAACCTGTTGACAACGTCTGCTTCCCATACTTGTCCGAGTATACTTGGGACTCATCCTCAATGGGTTAAGAAAGCTTTGTATTCTTTGCTGACTTTGATGTATGAAAGTACATTGATTCCTTTAACTGTTTAGTAGGACCCCGTTTACAGTGCGGGGCTGGGCCGCGGCTGGGCCGCGGCCGAGCCCGCCTTAATTTCAGTGTAAACGCGCAAAAGGCCATTGTGGGGCAAAAATTGGCAGCGCATTTGGCCACGCTCTGGAGGTGGTCTCAGCCGCGGTCGAGCCGTGGCCGAGCCCGGCCTTTTCTCACTGTAAACGCAAACCGGGGCCAAATGCGTGGCCAATTTTAGTCTGGCTTCCAGACCCTCTGCCCGTACTATTTCATTATTCAGGATATTATTATTATTACAGTACACAGCTGGACATGTTGAATACTATAGATGCCAAATAATTTGTGGACATAATATTTCATGAATCCAGAGTTGTGAGACAATTTCGCTGGTGGTTGAATTCATTATTGGGAACGTGAATATCACACTGCTTGCATGTGCTCAGCTAATAGGTGTGCATGTGCACAGCACTGAACTCTGTTATGGAATGGATGAAACGTGCAGTGCATTGAAGCTGGTCTTTGCCATTTTGAGACTCCCAAGAAGCGACTGAGCATGCAGGCCCCTCTCACTACTGTTAACGTGGTATAGACCAGAGTAGAGAAAAACGCATGCAGCGCACTGCATGCGTTCTTTTGGGTTGGAGAGAATGAGAGAATAGGAAGGGTGGAAATGGGAGTCTTAAAATGGCTGCCGGTGGCTTCAACTCTTGCACGCCAAACTCAGTAGCCATTCAGCACGTATTGCGTGCAGTGCCCCTTCCATAGTAGAGTTCAGTGGTGCACAGTGCAGTAGGCTATGCAGCTAAGTGCAGCTACTGCCTGCTCATGTCGCGTATGAATTGCTCTTATACTTCGTACTTGTGAAATTAATATTTTAGTGGTTTGGAAAATTTATGCATTTCTGGCACTAGAGAAATTCATGCAATAATTTCAGTCTTGTGTGAAAAGGGTTAATTGTGGGTCTGAAGGGGAGACTACAGAAACTCTACCTTCACATGCATGTCATACGATATGTTCATGGAGACAAGTGTTAATTAAATTGGGAATTTTGCAGTATAATGTCATTTTGGGATTGGTTTTCCAAAATTAATACACAGGGCTTTTAAAGGTGACCTTGTTTTCTGGGTTGTGATCGACATTCCTCAGCAGCCAGACCAAGAAAGCCAAGGGGTACCAGTCTGAGCAAAATGTAAACCATGTGTCATGTTCCACCCACAGACCTTACTCTTTCTCAATTTCCACCTTCACACATACATTATCAGCAACTTTGCTGTAAGGGGTCCTGTGCCCACTTTCATAGTTCGTTAATTTCCTACAACCTTCGGATGAATGCACGCATGCACATACATGTATACACACACACACACACACACACACACACACACACACATACTTGACGCACCATTCCACTTAGAGTAGACCTGTATCACAGCAAGTCGCGTGATTGGACAAAAGGTTTAGGTTTAAAGAAAATCATCTGATTTCATGAATGCATGGAAAAGATGATTATATTTTGGTAGTGATCGCGGATTTTTATGGATTTTATGAAGAATTTTCGATATTTTCGCAGGTAAGGTCAATGAACTTGGTAGTTCAAGCTGCACATTTTTTTTTTTTTTTTTGAGGTTTACATACGTGAACTAAAGTGCATGCTTTAGTTTCTGCTAGTGCAAGGCGTGCTGCGCAGCTCAAAGTTGATGATGCAACAAAAGGCATACTGGGAAATCGGGCGATTTTCAGCATGCGTTTGGGTGGAGATCACTGATCTCATATGGGAAACAAGATCAGTGGTGGAAATGAGCTGCTTGGTGGAGGTCTGTGCTCTCAGAGTGCTTCTCTAGACATGCAAATACGTTTGCCTGAAAGGACTAGTCTGAAAAAAAAAAAAAATAAGCATTAAGTCACCTGGAGACTTGTGAAGCCATGTTATCATCACCCACACTCATTTACAACTAATGAGGTTCTGACAGATGAAACTGTTTGCTGGAGAATTACACATGAAATCATAATAACCCAAAGCCCTTTTGTTCAATTTTTAATGAAAATTTCAAATGTTCTGGTAGTTCAGATTTTTTTTTTTCATTCCCTTCACCAATGTCAATGTGAACATGTGGTAGTGTTTCCCTTTAAAGACCCAGATACCACCAAGAGAAGATGAAGGACGCTCTGTCTTCAATAATGTGCAAAGAGCAAACTTGCACTTACTTCACACCACGCAGAAAAGAGGACATCAGCTGAAAGATGACATTTGGCATCAGAAAAACACTTCATACCAAAATTTTAAGTTAGCATCCCTAGAGAGAAATTGGTGGGATTTTTTTCTTAAGAATGATGTTGGTTCAAAATAACCTGTAAGAGGTGTGAGCATGACACAAATTTTTCAACAATCCCAATAGCTTACTAAAATTGATAAATTTCAATAAAGGTGATAATATGCAAAATAACAGAACTGAATAAACTGTGCATTTGAGTTCTATATATAGCATAAAAATGAATCCATACGGTAATTTGTCTAGCACACAAAGTATGCAATTTTTTTTTCCCCACACTGAGTACTTTCTTCTGTTTTCCAGGCTTCAGCAATATTCTGTACTGTTCAATTACTCATGCAATATCATAAAGTAGTTCAAGAGAAAATTTTCTCTCTAGACTAGAGATGCCTTTCAACCACTGGAACTATGTATGCAATTTAAAGGGAAATGAATTCCAATAAAATATTTCAAAATAATAGTTGGTAGGATTATGGTTTCCCATAGAAAGTCATTAATTGGCCTAGTAATGTGCACATCAAACCTCTTTGTTAATTTCATGGATGTTGTTGTCAATTTTCTCTCATCAATATATGCTCTAAGAGAGAGGATTAATAAAGCTTTTAGCAATTAGTATGGAAAAGAGCCATTTTCACTTCCCACTTCTCAGAAAATGGAAATGTCAGGCCCTTCTTTCCATCAGCGCCTCTCCTACACACACACACACACACACAAACACTCACACACACACACACACATGTATACACACAAGCCATCCCATTCACCGAATACGAAGACTGACAGGCCCTATGCCACTGGATGTCGTTAGGCCGCAGCATCCAGGACTGCAAAACAAATTGGCGTGGAGTACGGCAGCAAATTGTGCACTCTGGCAACCCCTCACGGCACTCTGCAACTCGAAGAGTTCATTTGCACCTGAGGTACGCCAAACCTGGACTTGCTACGTGGGTATTAAAAGGTCATCATTTGGACAAACAACTGCATATTTGCCCCACTGTTGCTGAGCTACAAATGCACTCTACTTTGTCATGCGTCCGCACTGTTTCCCCTGTCAATCAGTCCAGAAACCTAATTGCAACACCAGAGCAGTACAGAATCTGTGCAAACTACTCTGTACATGGACTGCTATTAGTATACCATAAACATACAGTGATAATCTTTTTTCTTCTTTTTTTCTTTTCATACATAACTACAGTGTACATAAGGCAGTTTGCTCTATTTTCTCTCATGGTAGCTAATTACAATCATTAGTTTATACAGGAAGCTAGAATTCTAATGAAAAAAAAATGAAAAAATAGGCAAATGAAAAGGATACAATACTTTTCATATTCAATGTTCATGACAGTATTGAAACATTGTCACCTTTCATTTAGTTGTGTTTAATACAATGTGAATATTATATTAGTCTCTAAAGAAAACTGGAGAACAAATGAATATAATCTGATTTCTCTCTCTCTACGTTGGAGATTTACAAATGGCCAAGCATAAGAGTGAACACTGTGATCTGTATCATGTATAGCACACGCCGAATATTTCACAAAGTTTTTATTTTTGTGAATTTTGCAAGTCAGATGCTATTTGTAAATTCAAAAACATGGCAAAAACATGAACTCTGATCCCAACATGAATGTCATGTGGGCGCATAGGCCTACATTTTTCCATTCAGTAGTGCGTACTCCACAATCACAAATTTAATCACTTGCAAAATTGTCGGGAAGTCCCGATTTGTGAAAAATTAGACCCTGGGTTAGATTTGTAAATTCTTCTTCTTTCACTGATGAGAAGTACACCATAGGTAACTAGTCTGTGTTTTTCTTGGAACTACCGCAAAGGGAAGAGGGCTCATTAGCCAACATGAAGACAGTGCACAACATTACAATGGGATGTAGAATCAGGAATAATGATAAGGCAGTAGCTAGCCAACAGTAAATGAAATAGGAACTGAACCAAATGATGAAGATTACAGCTTCATAACTGTCTGACTTACAAGTAGTAGCAATCTTCTTTCTGTTCTTGGCACTATGTCTTAGCATTGATTTGTCACTTGATTGCTATATCCACTATCTTAGTCATGTTGATGATGCAAGTTTGCATCTTTCATGATTTCCCGCTATGTCTTCCACTAAACCATTTTTTAAGCAAGACATTTAAATCTTTTCTTTTTTTTCTGACTGTATGTAGGCCCAATACATCTGATGGAGCTAACAGGCTGCAAAGGTAGTTTTTTAGTACGTCAGGAGTGATTTTCTCCTTTTCCGCAGTGGAAGCAGACAGCATCCCTGACCTTGGGTTCCCCTCCCGTTTCTCCCCAGCTTGGAAAGGTGGAGTTATCCGTGCGGTCCCACCCGGTTCCATCCACTGGGCCTTTCCGAACATGCGCTAAACTCATCAACCGCCCTAGCTGGGTCACGAGGAGTCAAGCGAGCCAGAGGTGAGGGGGAAAGAACACTGTATGCTGCCTTCCAGGCTGCTGCATCACAACTTCCATTGCCTATGTACGAGAAGTCTCATTCCCTCTTTGTGTTATACTAAGCCCATTTACAAATTTCTCTCCAAAAGTAATCTTGAATTCAGTTTTTTTCTATGATTTCAAATATCATAACACAAATATTGGGCTGCTGCTAATCTCTGCAGACCAAATCTATACTGATAATCAGTATTCATTTATATGGTTTGAAAGCACACACACACAAAAAAAGGAAAATATATTTTGGTTCAGACATGGGAAAATTGCTCACATTAAGCAAGCGTGTTTCAACAAATTCCCCCCCCCCAAAAAAAAAAAAAAATTCGGTGTAAAAAAAGAAACCAAAAACAACATTAAAAAAAATTCGGACCCCCCCCCCTCCCCCAAGTCCTAAATATCGTAACAACATACAAGCTATCAGCCCTGTGTATGAACCCTGATCTGTAGGGTTGGACAAGCTTTATAGATGTCATCACAGGCACACATTATGAGAGAGAGAGAGATGGAGGGATGGAGAGAAAGGAGGAGAGAGAGAAAGAGTAGGAGAAAGAAGAGAGAGAGAACGAAAGAGGGAGAGAATGGCTGCGCACTTGCACACACTCTTCACTGCCAACCGCGCTCAATCCTGATCCAACCAGATTAACCGATCTCGGGAGGGTTGACCTCAGCTAGGATTGAATCTGTCACAATTGGCTGTACGCTGTAGGCATATAACCTGTACATATCATAACCACACCAATCCCAACATTAGCTGCCACTTGCCAGCACTCGAGACTTTGTCCTCGATAAAACGGGAGAGGATTGGGGGAGAAACCCCGACCATCAAACCGTAGTGGTGTACGCCATTCATACCCAAAGTCGGGCCCAGGAGCTCTCCTGAAGCGCCTCAATTTTATGCCCCTCTGGGCCTGTTCATACAGAGAATCACTACACGCGGAGTGGCTGAGGGGGGCATACATAACTGTCATGGTGACCTTCAAGTGTGCGGGAACTTCATACAAACTATATGCACAGTGCGCATCGCATTCCACTTCCGGAGCACTCTAAATGTTGGTGCCCATTTTCACAGTCTTTAGACCTCTTCTATAATCTGGAGTGCTCCTGAGTCTAGGCTTGAGAGAGGCAGTTTTCTTCTTCATGTACAAATCCATGTCTTTCCAATCTCATATGGCTTCTAAGTATCTAAATAAGATATTTTTTGTGATGTTTTGTTGGAAGTATCATACCCAGAGAGTGCTTCTTTTATTTTTTCCCATTTACTTAGTTATTTTTCTTCTTTTTTCTTTTTTTTTTTTTTTTTTTTTGGGGGGGGGAGGGTGAATAGTCATTACTGATATGATTCCTTTTGTGTTCTTTCAGGGTTAGCAATTATACTGTATGACAGTATTGTGATACATGGTATGTTTGTATGGGCTTAGCGAGAGCTTGGTGCAAACACAATTGAAATTGGAAATTGATGACCATCCAAATGTCATGGGAACCACATAAAACCTTCATTCTGAAGAAGAAGCATTTTCAAGTACTTCTTGTATAGGAATTCTAATCAGTCTGTGGTTCTATCTTTTTATACTTTTAAGGCATTACAGTACTGCCTGAAGTTTTGCTGGAAGATCAGTACTGTACTGATAATGCGAATGAATTTCAGGAGCGATGGATAAATGATATAATGGCTGCAAGGATTTCCACCTAAAGCTGCTGCAATCATGATCAGGGGAGGGGGGAAGTGATTCTACATTGTTACGGCTGGTATGAGGGAGAAGTGAGGTTGTGTTGCTCTGAGCAAAACAGAGACACAATGCATTCCTCTTAACCCCTGTGCAAGTCCTTCCTTACTGTGGAATTCAAGATCGGTTAAAAGTTAGTCTGATGATATGAAGGAGTAAAATTTCTACAAGCACAACAGTGAATTGTGTTTTTTTTTTTTAAATGGACGAATATTGAAGGACGTTATGGAAGTCCGAAGTTTCTCTCATTTCCACAGAACACTTCCTGGACAGTCAATATGAATATAGAGGTAAGTGAATTGACAATGTCATCACCTCACAACTTGCCATCTGGTTCGCACACAATTTTGTTTGTTTGTTTGTTTGTTTGTTCAGATGCAATTATGCCCCAGTCCCTAATCCAAATATATTTGACTGATTATTATTTTCAAGTTATTTGGCCAGGAATAACATTGTGCTGCACAATCTTATAGTAGAAAATTTCATTTTTTGTAAGTTTTTAGTGTATGATCAATGAAAAATTGTGATTTGATGACATCATCAGTCTACTTATTTGCATACTCATATCAACTTTTTGAAAACTATTTTGCAAAAATTAGTGAAACTTTTCAATTTTATGACTTCCCCGATTTTCATCTGCTTTTGACCAAATCCTCGCTGTTGTGCTCATAGAGTTTCACTCTTTCTTTTCAGACCAATTTTAGACTGGTCTGCAATTCCCTTTAAAGTTCTGATATCCTGGCACATCAATGTGACAGATTCTAAAGCTGGACGTAGGCTCAAGGTATACTCTTTGCCCCACTTTTCTTGTCTCATTCACATTTGGTGTTTCACCCAATGCCCATCCAGCAGTGATAAGTGTGTCTACATCTTCAGTAGATATCTTGGCACCAAACAAGCTGTATATAATCTCCAGAACATTGTGCAATATACATGTATTGTGGTGATCCACTCTAACAAAATCACAATGGGATCCTGAAATCCATTTTGTACACAAACAAACAACTCCCCCCCCCCCCCAACACACACAAAACCTTTCTTACTGGGATAAATTAATATGAGCTATAATGTCTATTTTCTTTTTTTTTTCTCTCAGATTACATCCAGGAATACTAACGAGAGATGGATCACAATCCTAAAAGAATCTCTCTGTCCTGTATATGTAATTATCTTTTATCTTCTCTTTACGATTAACCCATTGAGGATGAGTCCTGAGTATACTCGGGCAGGTGTCTATGGGAAATGCGTGTTGTGGCAAAATCAGTCCGTCCTCAATGGGTTAATCAGTTAGAATTTTCTGTAACATGATACAAAGAAGCATTATTCTCAAGGGATTTCACATTTGGACCCTGAATAACATTCTTTGAAAATAATATTTTGCTTGTAGAAATGGCTAATCTTGTTTAGACAATTTGTGTCCACACACTGCGGAAGTGTCACGCCACTGGAGTCACAGATGCATTTACCGCATATCTGCATCTCCTCAATCTGCACATGAGTATGTTAACTAGATCTCACTTCATGAAAAGATGTTAGGACAGCAATCCCACCGAGGATATCAACTTCTTGTCGCAACAGCCAATCAGAATGCGGGGATTCGTGTCATTACCATGACATCCGCCACTGCTACAAGAGTTGTCATCACAGCCAGCAACCTTCTATGAAATGGAGCCCTGGCCTTTCTCTTGCAATTAGCCACACGCCTGCAATCCGATTGCGAAAACAGGATGTTTACCAGCCTTTGAATCATTCGAGTACAAACAGCCATGAAGCAGGGGACTGAGACAAAAACAGAGACACAAAAAAAGCTCCCGTCTCGGCAAAATATAGCAATATTGAAGAGAAGCCACAGACTAACGAGCTGTTTTGTCAATTGCGACTGATCAACAAGGGACAGTGAACCTACCACATGCCTCCTCATTAACGACAGATTCAAGGTTCGGCTAGCTATGCTCCCAAGATTTATATAGACTTGAAAATCTCAACTTCTGACACATGGTGGAGGAGATTGCAAGAAGTGGGCAGGGAAGAGCTGTCGATATGAATAGATGGGAGAAGAATGGACAAACAAAATGCCTTTGCTGCTTCGCTAATGACTGTAACATGAAGTGTCATTGTCATGCAATATTTGGAAGTTGGCGAACATTAAAGAGTTCATTCATTTTCAAGGTGCATCAGATTGGTCTTTGCTGTTATTTTTTTTTCTATGATAATCATTGCTACTGCAAAGCAAGATGCATTCAGTTTCAAATCTTTGGTATGGCATGACACAGATTGAGGAGACATGATATATTCAAACTGACAAATAAATATTTCATGCTGCGTTCTGTTTGCACATGGTTTACGATGTCCCTTGATGTCGATGTTTACATGTACCTCTTGGATCTCTATATGTGCCTTCCCCTTTGGTACTCCCACCCCCTCTCGTCTCTTCTCTCTACACCACTAATAAGCAATGACTGATACTATTTCTGGCCTACCTTATGCCTCTCTTAACATCATGCTTACTACCCTCTTCTCTAGCTCATAGACTCTCCTCTCTCCTCCCCATTCCCTCTTAATTCTCCCCAAAATACAGTCTTGTTACATTATTCAGGGTTTCAGCTAACATTACCTCAACTGCCTACTCCTGTATCTGACTAGATACCACTACATGTAGGTCACAAATAAAGCCTTACAGTTCTATCAGCTTCGTCCATACTGTAAAACATGATATAATCGCGGCATGAATTTTTCGCGAATTGGAGCTGACGGCCTTTTTTGCGGCATGAAATTTTCGCGAACTGCCACTGGCATTCAATGCACAAAGTGTGGACAAGAACTTTCGTGTGCATTTTAATTTCGCGAATCTTGGCGCTCGCGAAATTTGCGAAATTAAAATGCACGCGAACATTCCTCGTTTTACAGTATCACAGACAATGGCATGTCAATAATTGAAGTTGTGGGATCTGCACTGTTTATTCTAATGCCTTCTTCTCGCAATCCTTGAGTGCCTGTGGCCCATTGCAAATAATCAATGAGAAATCCACAAGATTTTATAAGTGACTTTGGCCCACATACTCTAAAACACAATATTTTCACGGCATGAAATTTTTGCGAATCGGAGCCGACAGCCTTTTTCGCGGCATGATATTTTCGTGAGTTGCCTCTTACATTAACTAAAAACATTCAATGCATAATCATTACAGTGTAGACAAGAACTTTTGCGTGCATTTTGATTTCGCGAGTCTTGGCTCTCGCGACATTCGCGATATTAAAATGCACGCTAGCATTCCTCGTTTTACAGGAATTATCACGAGAGGACAACAAAAGTTACAGTAAAAAGAACAAGAACAAAAGTTGCCTATCCTTTACCTTCGTCCGCGCATAAATCAGAGGTAGACTTTCTGCCGGAGTCAGTCCCTTCCATGTCCTGCACCTCATAATTGGCTAATAGATCAACTTACATCAAGCAGGTCCGTCACTTTTGTGCATCTCTCTTTTTCTCTTCCTTTTACAATTCTCTTAACCCGTTGAGGATGGACTGATTTTGCTAAAACATGCATTTCCCGTAGACATTTGCCCAAGTATACTCGGGACTTTTCTTCAACATGTTAAAGAATACTCTTGTAAACACCCAAAAGAACCCACCACACAAATACAAACAAGCATACATACTTAATCACAAATATATTCACAACCGTACACACACACTAACATATACATACCCATACACACAAACACAAAAAAATACAAACGGGTATTAAAAACGCACTCAAATACATTCATACAAGGTAGAATACAGTGTCACACACACACACACACACACACACACACACACACACACACACAATGTTCAGCACAAACTGCATCTGTATTATCCCTGGTTTTATTGGCTACATACCTCCTCCATGTATGCTGATGGTCAGTGTCCCATTCACAATGGTGCATCCCTTCATGCCCGCAGCATCCTCTACTGACTGGATGGTCTTGCTTCTGCAAACTGGACATGAAATGGTGAATGTAAATTGAGTATTAGGAAGAGAGCAGAGAGACAACAACAACAAAAGTGTGTGTGTGTGTGGGGGGGGGGGGGGGGGGAGAATACCACTGAGCCAAACCTTTGTTTCCAACTTTTTTTTTTTCTGTACTGCTTGTGTAAATCCCTCCACCCTTCCCCCCCCCCCAAAAAAAAAATAAAAAATAAAAAAATAAGAACCAAGAAGAAACACCCATACAAAAAAAAAAATGACGTAGACAAACCCAAAGTCAATAACTAGCATCTAAATGTTCGGAACATTGAATATCTTCTCTGAACAATACACTGCCATATCCCAACTTGAAATTACAAAGGGGGGAAAAAAAAGGAAGAAGACAGTTCTACTTATCTTTTCTCAGACAAGGTCATGCTGTCACTGTACAGTATGTCCCAAAAATAATTACAACGGGGGCCTCCGCAATGATATCTTTAAAAATAGTGAATCAATCTAAATACAAATTCAGGGTATGAAACTATAACTCATTGCCCACATCTTACAGAAAAACCCCACTCGATTTGCTTCAATGTTCAAAGAGAAATACAGAATTTTGTAGAGGATGTCGGGAATCTCTTCTGTCCAAGTTCTATCTATTATTCACACACAAGATCATCAAAATGCTAAACTCGGAAGAATCCGATTCATGACATGCTTTACAACAATCCATATTTCTCTGTGACCGCTTAATCAAATCGAATGGGGATTTCTGCAAAATAGAGCTAAAATATTATATTTCAAGACCCTGAAGTAGCATTTAGAAATTAAATCATATTGGGCGTTATCAATGCGAAAACCTGATTGTAATTTTTTTGGGGGACATACTGCAGTAAGTCGCCCCAAAAATTACAATCAGATTTTCGAATTGATAGCACCCAATAAGATCAACCTGTCTAAGTGCTACTTCAGGGCCTTAAAATATAATATCTTAGCTCTATTTTGCAGAAAACCCCATGCAATTTGGTTGAGCGGTCACAGAGAAATGTGGATTGTTCTAAAGCATGTCATGAGTCTCATTCTTCCAATTTTAGCAATTCAATGCTCTTGTGTGTGAATGATAGACAGAATTTGGACAGAAGAGATTCCCGACATCCTCTACAAAATTCCTCATTTCTCTTTGACCACTGAAGCAAATCGAATGGAATTTTCTGTAAGATGTGGGCAATGAGTTATAGTTTCATACCCTGAATTTGTATTTAGATTGATTCACTATCTTTAAAGATATCATTGCGGAGGGCCCCGTTGTAATTTTTTTTGGGGACATACTGTATATGGATAACTTCATGTTGACATATAAAGCCACTAAATGGGAAGCACAGGAATTGAATCCATAGAACAAAACATTTCTTTTTTAAGTATGCCAAAATGTAGCTTTTGTGTAGCTATTTCACAAAACTATGAATACAAAAAGGCTGCCTATTTTCATCTTGAAAAAAAATTCAACGAAGACATGCAAACAAAAAGATTTTATATAATGATTCAGCTTCTGAATATCTCTGGTTTCGTTGCATGGTGACAAACTTAGTGATTTTAAAATTATCTACTGAGTAGACAATTTACATTATGAACAGGGGCTACAATGTGAAAAAAAAAAAAAACAGTCAGGAGTCTACCTTTCGGACACGTTCCATTGCATGGTAGGCAGTGACGAGTGTTGTTCCTATCAGGCATGTAACCGCCGGGACATTCCAGCGTGCACCTCTGCTTAAACAGCTTCCATCCTTGGGGGCACTGTTCACTGGTTACGCAGCGACGATTCTTAAACTGTTTGGGTAAAAAAATTTTTGACAAAAAAGTGAGATTGAAAAAGTCAGAAAATGATTTGTAATACACACTAGAAAAAACCCCCTCATTTCTGTATAAGAGAAGAAGACACCGTATAGTACAAAATCACAAAAGGTAAGATCTTTGGATAATTACACTTACTTACTCTGTCTGAGTATTAAAAGCACAATACACATCTTTGAAAACATTGCATTTTCATTGTCCCTTCAAAACATAATTTACTAATTGACTGGCAATTCACGGTCGGAGCAATTTTCATCCCATCCAAACTCCTCTTACTGCTCCTAGGCAGAAGAAGGGAATGTCAGTGCATTATCAGAGCAAACCAGACCAGACAATACGATGATGGCGACCCTCTGGTTGTTCACGTTTAATCTCACACAACGGTCATCACTTGTGACATCGAGATTTCTCTTAATAAACCCTGCCACGACCTTGTCCAAGTACAGAGTGCCTAAAAAAAATCAATGATGAAAGAAAAAAATCATCTTCAGCCACGGAAACGCATCTAACGGACCTTTGCATAGCACAGTCACATTCATCGAACTTCGAAGTAAAAAATATTTCAGATACATACATACATACATACATACATACACACTTACATGCATATTATATAAAGAAAGGGACCTCATAGCACATAATTAAGAAATTCTTTATTTTGTTCTCCCTCTCTCCAAAATTGGGCATATTTACGTATCTTCAAAATGCTCATTGCTATTCTATAAGTATATTCATGGTTTTAAGCTCACAAGCAAACCATTTGTTATCTCACAGCTAGCAGTTTAGATTAAACATTCAGACGGCCATTTCAACCTCCACTGGCCATAGTTAAAAGCTGAGGGCTGAAACTCAAAAATCACTTGAGATTTAATTAGATGAACGAGGTAGAAATGGCTGATAGTCTCTGTCTTTGCTGTCGTTGTTGTCGTTGTTCCTTTCCCCCCTCCAGTCTGACATGCTAATCTCGAAAGCCACTCAAGAGGCCCCAAATGCTGCAATTTGTGCTACGCACAAAATCAATCGCCGACTACTTGCCCTCGCATTGGGCTCCCAGCGAGAGAGAGAGAGAGCGTGCCAAATGAGGGACACGTCCCATTCATTCACGGCATCCTCCTCCAGCACAACTGACACAGAGGTTGTGGATGGGTAAAATAGAGCAAAGCGCAAAAACAAAACCCCAAAAAGAATATAATGACAAAGTGTGTTTTCTGTTTCTTTTTTTTTTTTTTTTTGGTTTTGTTTTGTTTTGTTTTTTAGACACATCAGCATGACAGGAGATTTCCAGTGCTGGAAGGGAAAATCTATTTCCTGCAGGTATTTAATTCAAAGTACAGAATTGGAACGCTCCATCGTATCCCAGCAAAGGGAAAGTCCCCAAAACAGTTTGCAACAAACACGCAGCTTGGACATGATGATGTGAATTTTACAACGTGATGAGAGGAAATGGATATCGTCCCTGGGGTGACACCACCTTGCTTATATCTCAAATATAATGAATTTTTAGGGGAGCGAAAAACTTGTTCTTTTTTGCAACATTTTTGCAAAATAACATCAATGTTGAATGTCAAATGATGTAGTTGTGTTTTGTTTGGGGGGAGGGGATTACTGTACATTTAATGATCATTGTAACGTTGAAAACATATATCAGTACATTTTTTTAAATTCAATATTGAAATGGGTAGTTTTTTTTCCCATAAAATTAAAGGTATTTTTCACCACTGGGGGCAGTGACTTAAAAATTATTTGAGTTATCACATTTGATACATATTTGAAGGTCAGTTGTATCACAAAACATCCTGCCATAATAAAGATTTTGCAATAATGTCTAAAATAGAAAGAGATATCACTATTTTTCTCAATAAACCATAACTGTAGACGGTTTATTCTAGAATCTATTTCATTATAACTTCTATTCACATTTTGTATAGTTAACAATACATAACACTGATTATACTGATTAACACTTTTACACTGGTTGTTTCTATCCCTAACTCACATTTTAGAACTTTAGATCTTGAAGCACTAAAGCTGGGCTTTTGTTTCATGTACAAATGGTAAATAAATAATGCCTTTAGTTTTTGTAATGTTTCAAAACACAAATCAGTATTTAGGTGTTCACTGCTTTTTTGATATGTGCCAATGGAGAAACCCGGTCTTGTCACTTCGGGGACGATATGCTGAAGACCAACAAGGCATTCTTGAAATTTACAATATATTTTTTAACACAGCACTGTGTGGAGATTATGTTGTGTGGCAGACTTCACAATTCCCTTCACTCTGATAATTTCCCCCAACTGTACAGACACTCACTGAATGGCATTCTTACTTGGGAGAAAAATATCACTAATGTAGACCTACATTGTCTTTTATAATGGCTGCTGGAAACTACAGTATTCAAATGAATCTTCATTAAAAAAAAAGTTGTATAAGCTTAAAACTGATTTTGTCCAAGTATCACCAGCAACAAGTCATACAGTTGCCTTCTTGTTTTATCTCCTTCTAATAGTAAAGATATGCAGCAGCCTCCCTCCCCCATCCTTTCTGAAAAATCAGAGCAGGCTTTTAATAAAAGAAACCAAAACCAAAAGAGAAATCTGCAAAAGCAGAAAATATAAACAGAAAATATAATGGGAATTAAAAAAAAAAATCACTTTTCATGAAAATTACGCATTCTATCAATTTGATACTGACATATGTTAAGGGTAACAATTATTCTCCCTGCTTTCTGAAAGCTGTTAGTCATGTGCTCTATCATTATGCTAGAAAAGTGAATTTTTGTGGAATTCCCTTTACATTTTGACTGTTGTACACACATGACATCATAACCTCTAGTAGTCTCCTCATCCAGCGGTTCCAACACCAAAACTTTAAAAATTCATAACTTTTGCATTGATCGTCCGATTTTCCTCAAACTTTCACTGATGCGTTCTACTAATGTTGCTGCTTTCACTCAATCCACATTTCTCTTTGGGTTTTGGTTTCCTTTAAACTTTTGATGAACATGAAGGGGGACATCAGAAGGCTACTTTTTACAGGTTACACCACCATTTTAATCTCAGACAGTTCTGTGTCAATGTGGCAAAGTTCCTATAATTATAAAGGATAGTATTTCAATGACCTCTGTCATATCTATCAAAATATAACCAGGAGCCACAGTTCTCCTGCATTTTTTCAAAGTTGCTGTACTTTGTGAGTGAAAAAAATAAAAAATAAACAAAAATAGTTCCAGAAAGTATATTTGTGTAATGTGAGGTTTATCAGGTAGGTATTAAGAATGATGAAACAAGTTGTAATGTAACTAAAATGACATATTTACTTTTTCCAAGCTAAAGTAAAGTGAATAAAATCATTCAATTAGTCACAACAAGCACTTCAGCCTTTGAATGTGATGTAACTATTGAGAAGAAATCACTTTAAACCTGCTTTGCATATATACAGTCAAACCTGTCAATAGCAACCACCCAAGGGAGATGAAAAAATTAGCCATTATAGACATATATGGCAGACGGCTGCTATAGACAGGTGACCGCTATAGACAGGTGGCACTAAGGCAGGTTTGAGTGTTAAATGCTATTCCCACTAACTCTCTTGCTGATATGCTGTTTAAGGATTAAGAGATTTTATAATATGAACTGGTGAAGTGGAAGAAGAAAAAAGACTGCATTTCAGTGCAATATTTCTCTACAGACAAAAGATATACAGTGAAACCAGAATTTTCACAGGACAGGGAGTGGGGAAGGGGATCAGAGCTAGCAAACATAGCAAAAAGGGAACATTTGGCTGTTCACTGCAGGAAATGGGACATAAGAACTACAACATTATGGCAGACAGAGAAAGATATGAAAGGATGTGGGAGCAATGGGACCCAGTTGGGACCCAGTAACATCGTGTCACAGGAAAACAGGGACTGTGTACTGCAGGAAACCATGTGGATTAGGGAACAACATGGCAGCACCCAGAAGCAATGAGGCCTGAGAACATTGGGTCATGGGAACATGGGTCATGGGACTATATACTGCAGGAAATGGAACATGAAATCTAGGAACCATGAAGATAGAGAGAAATAAGACAGGGCCTGGTAGCAATGGGACCCAGTGACATGGGGCCAAGGGAAAACATGGACTGTGCACTTGGGGGAAATAGAACATGAAAAGTTGGAATCATGGGGATAGGGAACAACATGGCAGGACCCGGAAGCAATGAGGCCTGAGAACATTGGGTCATGGGAACATGGGTCATGGGACTATATACTGCAGGAAATGGAACATGAATTCTAGGAACCATGAAGATAGAGAGAAATAAGACAGGGCCTGGTAGCAATGGGACCCAGTAACATGGGGCCAGGGAAAACAGGGACTGTGCACTGAAGGAAACAGAACATGAAAAGTTGGAATCATGGGGATAGGGAATGACATGGCAGGACCCGGAAGCAATGGGGCCAGAGAACACTGGGTCATGGGCACATGCGCCATGGGACTATATACTGCATGAAATGGAACATGAAATCTAGGAACCATGGGGATAGAGAGAGATAAGGCAGGGCCTGGTAGCAATGGGACTCAGTAACTTGGGGCCAAGGGAAAACAGGGACTGTGCACTGGAGGAAATAGAACATGAAGAATCACGGTTAAAAAGAAAGATAGGACAGAACCTGAAAGAAAAGGGGATTTGGAACATGGGTCATGGGAAAACAGGGACAGTGCATTACACTACAGGGAAACAGAACTTGAAAACTAAGAATCATGGGGATAGGGAAAGATCAATGTGGCAGGACCTGGGAGCAATAGGACCCGGGAACATGGGGTCATGGAAAAACTGGTGCAGTGCAGTGAAGGAAACAGAACATGAAAACTAAGAACCATGGGGACAGATCAAGATTTTGCTGTACCTGGGGGCAATGGGACCCGGGAACATGGGGTCATATGGAATCAGGGACAATAGAACATAATTATGGAGTGGGGCCTGGGAACAAAGGAACAGAGATTATACAGGAAATGCGGAGAGTAATGTCCAAGAATGTCAAGGTCTGGGTTCCTTAAAACCAGAAATCATTCAGAGACTTTGCCCAACATTGCAACAATTAATGCATGAAAACTTTATTCCAAGTAATGAGGTGTATTTTGCTGCAACAGTAGATGAATATCTCATTACTAGTCCACAAGAGAAAAAAAAGCTGCAGCAAATTCTAATGCATTCTTGAAATGACTAATTCACTGGGGAAGAGTGAGTTATATGAAACTTGATTAAATTATTTTTAAAAATTGTGGGGGGCGGGAATATTACCACTTCTTCTTGAACAACCAAACAGGAACGAATACAACTTCTATCACAAATGGGGTGTGATGAGATCTGATGCAGAGTGGGCATACATCAAAGTGCTTCAAATCCAAGCAGGACATAGAGAGTTCAGTGGCATTGCAGCTAATACCTTGCCACTGTGCCCTATGCTACACTCTCTCCTGCCAGCATAATGAGCCTGGGGAATTAATCTATATTAGATTATTTTGCCTTTGAAGTCAGAGTTGACCTTCATCCTGAAGTGTGTGTGATTTGGCAAACACTCAATGAAACATTGACTATTTCGACTGGCTGACTGTAGCAGGGGACATGCTCTTTGGATGTGGATTTTCAATTACCAGTAGCCTTTAAAGGTATAATCCCTCTTTTCATACCCATCCCTACACCACTTTAGAATCGTTTTACTTTGTGCTTTCTGAAACAGCCATCACTAACCAGGATCCACATTTTAAACTTAGTGTCCATGTCCAGTAAAGAAGAAAAAAAAAAAGATATTAAAGATAGGACAAAGATGGGAGGATTTCGTTCTTATTCGCTTGAGGGTGTCATTTCTGCAGTCACTTTTGTATAAACACTGCATAAATTTGACTATGAAGTGCATGCACACTGTTGTCCTTAACCCATTGAGGACGGACTGATTTTGCTAAAACAAGCATTTCCCATAGACACTTGCCCGAGTATACTCGGGATCCTCAACAGGTTAAATACCAGAAGCCCCTTCTCCGTTATATGACTGTGATGCCCGACTGGTCTATGGAAGCTCATTGCCCAAAGAAGAGTTGAGTAAACCGCTGCTGTGAATGAACATTTCGAGGGATACCATCTTGATATCTGACTTGCCTATGACTCTTCTGCGCAAGGAGTGGCACATTTTACGGACAAACATTCCAGTGAAACACTAATTCACGTAATGTTTCAAAGCAAGATATTTCTCAGGTTTTCACATATTCTTGAACATTTTTTGATACAGAATTACTCACATAATCCACACACATAATAAATGTACGAAAGTATGAAAGGACCAAAAATACAGCCTCGAAAAACGGAGGGCTGATCAGTACCTCGTAGGTTCCAATGGGGCACCTGGCCAAGCATCTTCCCTCGTACAAGAAGTGTCTGCAGGCAATGCAGTTGCTATCCAGGGGCCCGCTGCAGCCTCCGATACATTGTTCATGGCAGCACTGCTTGCTGGACAAGCAGGATCGTGGGCAGCTCACTGGGCACACTGTAACAAAAAATGAGAGGGGGAGGGGGAGAAGAGGGTTACAATCAGATTTCTTTCTTATATAGGAGAAATTGTGTACATTATTTTGAGTATTCCTGCTGATTTCAAGCATTTCTGAGTATGTTACAGCAAGTATACCAATACAGATATTGTGTACTTGGCATCAGCGAACATTTAATTCAACAGCTCTTCATGTTATCAATTGCAAGGAACTTATCGAAAGCAAGTGTCAGTATTGGTATTTAATTTCATCACAATATCACTACTAAAACATTATTTAGTCATTTCCATGGGCTTACTGAAGCTTTCAATGTACAAAAGTGAGCACTGTTTCCGCATACAAGATTTGGCAGTTACACATGATATAGGGCCTCCTTTTAAAAGTGCAATTTTTTATGTGAGTAATTTTTACCTTTTTTTTTGCACTAGATTGAGTAAGATGAATATCGTATGTTTTGAATTCCATGGAATCAAAACTTGAAATACTTTCATTTTTACACTATAACTTTGCATGCAGGATGTGTTTGCCATTAGACATATCAAGATCATATCGAAAATGAATATTCCAATATGCTGCTGAAGTGAAATGGATAACATAATCCAAATGCTGTAAATGCAAGATTATCAACTACTAAAAAAAGAGAAATTTTAGAGAGCTCATGAAATAAATTCATTACACTAGCTTTAATGGTGGTTCCAAGAGACAAGTAAATTTGAGTCCATTACAATAGTCCTATTCACAGACAAAATAGCGCAATAACGATCTTGATCCAAATACTGAGATTCTTTGCCCACAGACAGACAGAAATATCCTGCTAATATCGCAATAATTGTCAACCAAACTGGGCATGCTCAAAATCTACCAAAAATGATGACCCTTGCCCTTATGTCTGTACGCTGTGCAATCATGCATATTTTGAATGACAGGATAAAAAATCTCCAGAATTTTTGCTTCAGCATTCTCGCTGCAGTGCCAATTATCACACTACTTCTCACATTATCGTGATAATTCCAAAATAATTGCAAGATTTCTTGGGATTTGGATCGCAATGCTGATTGCAACATTTCATGAGATATTTACGTCCATACAGGCAAAAAAAAAAAAATCTTGAGATTTGGATCACGATACAAATTTCAAGATTTGGATCAGGATGCAAATCTGGATTTTTTTATCCCACTTTTTTTGTGTCAGTATGAATCCCACTACTAAACACAGATGTGTGCTAATCGATGGCATAAGAAGGCAAAAAAAGTCATGAAATTTGGGCGGGCTGGGCGTACATGTAGGTGTGCTGGTGAAATAAAAAGCTGTTGGGGTCAGCTGAACTGAAGTGGACAACAGGTAACACCACGCAGATATAGTCAAACATTTTGATTCAATTTCTCATCTGGAAAATAAAAATAAAAAAGGTCTTGATGTTCAGGCCTTTTGCCTTCATCACTACATGTGTACACATAAATATATATATATATTTTTTTATATATTATATACATACACCAAAGATCAGCCCACAGAAAAATATATTGGAACCTTTTGTGGTGGCATCTTTCATGATGACATACATGTACAATCTCTAAACACTGCGGGAACTTGAATCAAAAGGGGGGGGGGGGAAATACCTATTACCTACTACACCGCTGAAGCTGCATCTATTCATTTTCTTTTTCAGCTCAGATACTTCTGAGTTAGCCAGATTTTGGGCTTACTTTTTGATGTTTACTCCTGAATGGAGACTATATTTTCAAACATCCGACAGGGCTACAAATAGACACAGCTCCATCAGAAGACGGAGCTGCAGTTCAGTCGCATCGGAAGCATTGCTTCCTTTGATGCCGGTAACACGACAATCTGATCACATGCACAAATATCAAAGTTCGTGCATTATCTCTGAAAAATCACTGAGCATAGAAGACATAACTGTCTCATTTGGCTTTATTGATTAGCGTCAGAAATCCAGCCGTCTCTGGGTCATGCTAATGGTCGTCATCAATTAGAGGGAATACAAGAGGCAGGTTCTAGGCTCCCAATAGATGGTCGGCGGAATGTACAAGAAACCATGACACTGAGTCGGGGAAATGAGACACGGGAAGGCGAATACATCTTTGCGATCAGGAATTCTTTACTTGTAAATTTTGATTCAGAAATATCTTTACTTTCATATCCTCTACATACAAGCATGTTGTTGTCTCCCATCTTTGACATCGAGAGAAGTTTAACAGCCGCAATTTTGATTTCCAATAGTCCGATTTACTGAACCTGCTGATGTATAAATAACATGAAGTGACTGAAATATCTCTAGACATCATTTTTTTCAGTTATTTTGCTCTCCCACTCTTTTCTTTTGATATGATAAGGACATAGAATCAATCAAGTTGAAAAGAAGCTTTATTCGTCCATTCCCCTCTATCAACAGAGTGGGTGAGTATCTGCACAAGACGAGATAGTGCAACACTAATGTAAGCAGTAGTTATGGTCCCTATGCCACTACACTTTAAAGGGATGGTAGGCCTACAGTTTTGGTTGATATGGGGATTCAGGTTTCCAACTTTTTTTGTGAGATAATTAGAAACCTCTTATGAAATATTGAACAGCACACATAAGAGGAATTCAAAGTTCAATTGATGAAAATTGGTTCTGAAATGCCGGAGATATCCAGAAACAAAGACATCCTAATGTTACGACCAATTTGTTTTACTTTGTGTTTTTGGATATCTCAGCTAATTTTCATCAAATATACTTGGAATAGCTTTTAGAATTATACTCTCTTCGATATTTCATAAAGTGGTTTCTAATTATCTTGCAAAAAGTTAAAAATCTAAATCCTCCATCTCAATCAAAACTATACCATCCCTTTAAATCATCTCAAAGTGAATTTAGATTGTCTTTCCATATACTATCCAAAACTAAATATTGCAAGCACAAAACTTTGTCATTTCAATGATCATTGCTAATGTATGGTTGAGAGTGTGACAGAAATTCTGCAAGAAGTGTGATATCTTTGATATCTTGCAGCTGGTTGTTGCCCAAATGTCCATTTAGGCTTGGGGGGGGGGGGGGGGGAGGGGGGAGATTGTAGTGGCATGTGAGTAGTAAAAACACTAAAAAACACAAAAACATTTTTTGTTTAAATATTCCATTATCAAACTGACCCCACTTGCACAACAAACTGATATCAGTATGTGATGATGAAATACAAATACACGAACAGTATATTTTTGTCTTCTTTTTTTTTTTTTTTTTCATTCCAGAGGTTTAGGTCTAGACTGCCTCATTCCATTTATATTTCAAGTCATTAGTAAAGCTGAACTTATATGAATGTACGAAAAGTA
Organism: Diadema setosum; assembly: GCF_964275005.1. NCBI lineage: Eukaryota > Metazoa > Echinodermata > Echinoidea > Diadematoida > Diadematidae > Diadema > Diadema setosum. The sequence goes on from NC_092691.1 coordinate 21,618,565, forward strand.
GATTTACACCATAACATGCCCCCTTGCTTTAATACACAAAGGATCAGTTCCAATACATTTCAAGTGCATCATTACTGAAATGTGTGGGTGTGTGTAATGGGGGCTGCGTCACAATTTTCATCTTTTAGACAGCATACAGGTGCTTTATGTAAAACCAGAGTAAGCCACCACATAATCTTCATCTTCTCACGACATAAACATCATTAGTATGTCTATATGTTTGCATCAAGTCCACTTAAAGCAGTTCCAACTCATACGCTCAATGGTGCATCATCACACACTGGGATATCGCAAACTTTGTACTGATGTAGCCGGGGCAACTTTTAACAGTCAGCAGCTCTCGCAAACCTCGTTCTTTCATTTTTGAGTCAAGATTCTGAATATCACATGGAACACAAATACCAAATAAGTCTCTAAAATGCAGAGGCTAATTTCTTTCATCTGCAAAAATATAATGCACACATCATTTAGCTTCAGACTGCAAAGATTTCCCAGTAATTATGACTACTAAATGTGTTACATAATTTTCCTTGACTGTAACTTATGGTATAAATCCCTTATGGCAACTTCGATAAAGATGCACGTGCATACTTTTAGGCTCCACTGAAAATTCACAAAATTCATAACATACCAACATTTTGGGAGAAATAGAATTGGGTACATTAAAAAAAAAAATCATTTCCAAGATAATAAACAAGTAGAACTCTCTGATGATCGCAAAAGACATGAACATTTACATTTTTCAAGTTTATGGAACTATTCAAAATTGTAGTTAAACAAAATGTGTGATGAAAATTGGCAACATACAGTACACTTTAAGAAGAGGTGCAAGTCAAGAATCTTCAAGGGCCTATCTCACTGGATGAGATGTCATCACCACTGCTGCAACTCAGATGACTCAAAAGACAAAATAAATAAATAAATAAATGTTACCAAGAAGGTGACTCAAGGGCAATGTCCCAAATGTCTAAAAACAAGTTGACAACTTTCAATATTCGCCTGGAAGTTGCAGAAACGTCACTGCAACATCACCGCGACGTCTTAATAGACATCTTCTCAGTCACTGAGACGACTCTGCGATGTCTCCACATCATCGCCGGTAAGTGGCCATGGGTCTCCGCAAGGTCACGGAGATGTCCCGGGGATGTTGCAGAAAAAATTAGTCTCCGCAACTTGACCGCAACTAGGAAGATGTCACAGAGACATGGCAGAAACATCTTGGAGACCAGATAGAAACTGGATTGCGTGTCTCAGAGAAAAAAATCAAACATGATCGATTTTCTTGTGACTTGAGAGCACACTAGTCTCCAAGAGACGTCACAGAGACATGGCAGAAACGTCTCGTGACTCGCGATACTTGAGCCTATATCAGGTCACCGCCTAGTCTCCAGGCCAAAGAGATACCCATTTACACATGATTATAGTTAAAATCCTAACTATTGATTCCATATGCTGGGCACCATTCTTCTGTGATTCTCGGCTGAAAATTCCAGACGTCATTTTTCCTTTATAAGTCCTCCTTCAGGAGAAACACAAAAAAGAGCACGAGTTGGAGAGAAAGAGAGAGAGAGAGAGGGAGATAAAGAGATAGAGACAGCAAACATATCCAATCTAACTCTCTCTGACAAATACTTTCAGGAGGGTCATTATCTTGTGAAGTCCATTTTCTTAAATTTCATCAATACAATGTTTATGCCTGTACATGCTCATGAATGTGTATGTGTGTGTGTGTGTGTGTGTGTGTGTGTGTGTGTGTGTGTACATGTGAATGTGTGTTTCCTTTTCTTTGTGTTTTCTTTCATATAATCACATCCTAAGACTGCCCATGGTCTTCAAGATGTTTGTTCTGACATAAATCATCCATGGCATTGACGCCAAACAGGCCAGCCCAGCTCCAGTCAGCCAGACATCTAAACAATGGGGTGTCCCTTGCCCAGCCCATTTCTCTTCTTACACTCTACGCATTCTTTCTTTATTTCCTTCCTCTGCCATCCTGCATTATCACTCATTTCCATTTTTTGTCAGTGTTCCTGCATGTGAAAGGAAGTAGAAAACTATTTATTTTATTTTCTTATACCAAAATGTGGCCCTGGAATCTTGTTACTACAGAGAAACACATGCATGAGCCAGTTTGTAGAACTCATTATTCTGCCTATCAGGATTTTTGGGGAACTACATTGTAGAAGTGCAGTGTATATCACGAAACTCATTAATAAATGCAGTGCCCACAAGCACACAGACAAGCACACACACACACACACACACACACACGCACCCTGTGGATGTCTGACGAGTCACTGCTTCATTGACAAAAAAAGCAGAAATGTTCGTCTTGCAAAAATACTACCAAAAACATAGCAAATTGAAAGATTATGTGTTAGGTAATGTGGACTGCATTTTCTTTTTTAAAGAGGATAAATGTAAAACATATCAATAAAAGCGACATACAGATCGTATGAAGGGTACCAGCAGAAAATTGCACTGTTAAAGACAGGATGCACAGCTATGTGAATGTCCATGACAATATTTTATCAGTCTTCATCAAAGAAGAAAAAATGAGTTGAATGACCTGAATTGACCTTTGACAAACAGCATGTTGCCTTGGAAAGCACCAAAACATGCAGATCCACAGTAAATCTCTGATTGTTTTAAAATGAACTAAAGACTGGTTTAAAATGAACTAAAGTTACATAGTTGTTAGAAAGAGAGTCTTGCAGGTCGAACTTCAGCACCACAATGGGGAGATGCCACTGAGTGCATCTTTGACACAAGTTTAGTGACTACTGGAGAAATGGTTGCAGTCCAACTTCCAGTTATTGTATAAATATGTCATGTGAGTGTCATACCAGTACACTACAACGTTTCCGATGGACAATTCAGAGACACCATTCAGATCCCTTCATCCTGCAATCACTGTAACGGGGCTAGACATACACACATACACACACACACACACAAATGAAATGACTCAACCGCCCGTGTTTCTCTCTAAACAATACAAAAGATGGTACTTAAAAGCCCACTGCAACAGAAAATTAATGAAAAACCTAAGACACTTTCTTGATATCATCAGACCAGAATTCTAAGAGTGAGCTTCAGCATCGCAGCATTAGGAAGTTCGGCTTTTAGACATAGTTCCGGTGTAGACTATAAGACAGGCAAAACTTTCAATTGCATCCATACGTTATTACCAAGAATATTCCTTCAATGGTGAGCTGATATGCAGCCAGCATTTGGCCAATCATGATTTTTGAGTAAGTGTGCCCAATTTAAATACAGGCAGCAACACATGAGCAGCAATTTGGTTAATATCCAATTCAGTTGAAGTTACAACCATCTGGTAATGTCAGTCTATGTCGATATTGCCAATCATCTAAAACACAAGGTCCTTGAAATATGATTGTGTGCCTGCATGTGTGTGTGTGTGTACGCACGTATGTGTGCTCTGTAGCAAATTGTATTTTTGTAACTTTACATCTCATTAGATACACTCTGGGGCCCAAGGAAGGTTTGCAACTAATGTGAGATGCAGTAATTGCAGTTACTTTTGGACGCCGTCAGGAAATGACCAATCAGTTATGAGAATTTCAACTGTTGCCATGGAAACAGCACTCATTGCAAACATCATGACTGTACATCTCTCCATGATATAGGCCCCAAGACACATATTTTGTTATATCTTCAGCACAACCCATGAAGAAACTGTTTGACCAAAAAAAAAAAAAAATGTTATATCAGTGACATTTAACATGAATGAGCTATTATTACCAACAAACTCAAGGCCACATGGCCAAGAAAGCTCTATTTTACAGCTATGGGCAGCGTGCTGGATGATTCATCCAATACTAAAGTAACTCCAACACATAAACATTTGTCAGATTATTTCATTGATTGTTAACATCTTGTTGCTATACCAGTACTTTGACTAAACCATATTGATTATAAGTGAAATACTGCAAGGGTATGGATTTTTTTTTTTGAATTTGCAATATTACAGAAAATCATTGTGAAAAATGATACCATGTAAATATTTCTAAAGATATCACATTACACACTGGAATAATCTACTTTAATAGAAAAAAGTGAAGCTCACTGAAATTGGCCAAATGCTGAAGTTTTCTACTCTTATAGTATAATTGCTTGTTTTACATGATCCACCAAGTGCAATATCACTCCATGTTTCAGTTTATTTAACAGAAAAAGAGTAAAATCAAACATAATGGTGCAGGGTTTGCCAAAGTCGGACATAAGATAAATTCTATCGTGGAATTTTTTAAGTGTCATATTTCCATAAAATACTGATATCAACAATACAGTATGCGGTAAAGATGTCACAGCCTACCTACTCTCACATTGGCCTGTGCAGAACATAAAATTATGAAGCCATGTTTTTGGTTGATGATTAAGCAACCACAACCCACCTCCTTAACGAGAAACATCACCGCCTGCTCTTTCCCATCCGAAATGTCACCACATGTTTGCCACTTTCAAAACAACATTCTTTCTTCAAGAAAACACCTCAAAATTGCAGAGAAGACACCAGACTTCTGTGTCAGCGGGTGAAATAGAATTCTGACCCAATTTCAAAACTGCCATTATTCACAAACAGATGAAGTGAAAGCAAGATCAATAAAGCTTTGCCATTAAAGGTAATGCTGGCAAGCAAAGGTCACAAAATAATATGCTCTTTCTACACTGAGGTAAAGTGACACACCTCAACCCCAGCATCAATCTTCAGATGGATTCTGTCTATCTGATCTTTTGTGTGTGTGTGTGTGCATGTTTTTTTTTTCTTTTTTTGAGATGGAATACAAGTAAACGAGCAGTGTCAGAAAGACATTTTGATTTCAATCAAATTTTGGTAGCCTGAAAACATCGCGATTGAAAAAAACAAGTTAATGAATGCAATAATGCCGGCTTGATCGGATGAGGCTTTCTTGGGAGGGTGCGTTGTCACGGCGACGTGAAACAATTGTTGTGGACTGGAAGAACTCCCGGGGACAATCAGGACTGCATCTCAAAGGTAAACGAGATGATTGGCCACGGTATTTCGGCGGGCCTCACTGGCACGGCAGGTGGCTAGGGCATAGGGGCGAGTGTACCCCGCGCTAGACGGAAAATGTCATTGAACTATTGTGCCCACCACCGAAGCATCTCCCACCGTTCTCTTCCCCTCTTTAGCAATACGCTGGTACAGCAAATGACATAGCATGACCTTGCAGCCCCTGCATCCCTCTCCCTTAACTATTCTCCTCTCCTCTTCACTGTCTATTTTTAGATGTGTGCACTGTGAACCTGTATGATGTATGTTTGTGTAGATATATAAATGTGTATATACATATATATATATATATATATATATATATATATATATATATATATATGATTATATACATGCGTGTGTTTGTGTGTGTGTGTGTGTGTGTGTGCATGTATACTCTGATTATGCATGTCTGATTCTTATTGTCCTAATGACCTGATTTATCATGAAGACAACATTAGCACTAATTCTTCCTCTCTCCTCTTCATCGGATGTTAAAACTTCTTTGGTGAAGCACATTTCTGGTAGCATGGTAATCTTGATGTGTTTTGGTTTATGATCCATTGGCTTTCATCCTACTGTCATTCCCCCGGATGGAGGCAACAATGGAAAAAAAAAATAGATGGCTCTTGTTGCCACGGTAACACCTCATAGAGATGGCTGCATTCAGCCATTAGTGTCCTCGTACTTGCTCTTTGAAGGTGGAGGATAACTACTGTTGTGTTCCAGATTACTGCTGATATGTCAAAAGGATGGGATGGTGGGGGGGGGGGGGGGCGGGCGGAGAGGAATCTTGTGTGGTGACAAGGATGACACTGATGAAGGCCAACTTATCAGCTAGGTGTATAACTCATATATGCAAGAGCAAATTAATGCTGCTGCACATGACCTTCCGGCAGGTAACGACACGCAAGAGACTACTGTTGGAATGACAAAGCAGCCTATGCATCTGCATCAGTGACAGTGACAGTGACCTAGCTATAAACAACACATCATTTCAGATTAAATGCTATTCAACCAAATAACAATTAACAGCAATGACTAAGCCACTGATGATTTATCTTTCTATTGGAGAATGATACACTCATCTGCACAGGTATGGTCGCAATGTTGCCCCGCTATAAACTAAAGATAAATGTTCTGGCTTCTTTCATATGATTTTGTTCAGATGGAGAGATGAGCGAGAGTTCACACTCCACGGCTGGAGTGTGACATGCTCTCCCATGTGTCAGCAGTTTGACGAGAGACTGCTACTAGCTTATTCATGGTAACCGTGGCAACAATCAATCATACTAATGACAGCGGATCCCGGCTCGTGCGCGCACAAACACACACTCACTCAGGGCACAGACATGAATTCGTTTGGACAGGGAGTTGAGAGGTGAGTGTACTAAAAAATAAAAGATATCCCCCCCCCCCCAAAGTGGAAAACAGGCGCTGTAGGCCGGTGGCAGGTTACCCTCTGAGCGTCCTCCTGCTCTTCTCCCCAGTTCCATCCTCATCCCGCTGGGTGGTGGTAAGGTCAGGGCCATTATTTTGTTTTATGTATATATACTACACATATACATATAGTTTTTTGATAGGATACCTCAAATCTCATTAAGAATGCCGAGGAGTACAGTCCCCTCTCTCTGGCTCTGCCATCTTGCTCCTTTTGGCCCGCACCCTGCCCCAAGCATTGAAGAGTCTGTCTTCTTCTTCTTCTTCTGTGTGTGCTTTTTTTTTTTTATCATACCTCTGCTGATGTTTTTCATCTTTACTGATCCTCTTTCAACATTTATTCTCTTTTTGATATCTGCTTGTGCCTTTCCAACCATCATTCATAAATAGATAGATGGATGGATAGATAGATGGATAGATAGATGATAAGAGTAAACAGACAGAAAAACATTGTTTTCTGTTTGCTCCCTTCCTTTGTTCTTTTAAATAAAGAAAAATAGTTTGTACAGGAATGAATTTTGCTGACCGATTCAAAATACTAAGTGAATATGAGAATAAAATTCCTGTTTCCGATGATGGACATCACTTGTAGACTTGGAAGATTTTTGTCTGTCCTTCCCTTCTGCATCATGTATTAATCTTCTCATTATTTTCATGCACCACCATGTAAAATATCACTCCTTCAAAATCAGAAGTGATGACCCTGTGATGCTTACTTCCCCTCTATCTCCCCCTCCCCTAATCTTTCTTCTTCTTTTTTTTCAAGTTCACAATAAACAAAAATATTCCCTCTTACCCTCCCCCCCCCCCCATTTCTGTGCCATTATTTCTGGGCACATTTTCTACCAAATCACTCAATTTACCTCTCCAGCGGCGAGTGTCTTCCGATCCTCGCCAGCTACTTGCCACCATGCTGTGTTGTGGGGAGAAAGGAGTACCGGTCTCCCATTTTGCCTTTTTTTTTTCATCTCTCTCAGACTTAAACCAACAGTTTTCCCATCATCTCTCTGCCGCTTCCCTTTCTTGTTTTCTTGCCAAACAGGCTCGTAAATGCAAAGTTCCATTCACTTTCAATTTTTATCCCTTCTTCTTTGGGGGGGGGGGGGGGAGGCGTGGGTGGGAGAGGAGACTATATTCATGAGATCCTGAAGAGAGCATTTTATCACTTTCCAATATCATCTCGTTTGTTTAGTAATCTTGTGTGGTCCAAACTAGAGGTCATGTACACAATATCAAAAGCAAATTAGATTAAAATGTTATGATATTATGTTTTCCCCCCTCTAATGTGTGCCAAATATCCAATTCTCTCCTCTTTCACTATAAACCTGTTGAGGACGAGTCCCAAGTATACTCAGACAAGCGTCTACGGGAAATGCATGTTGTAGCAAAATCAAACGGTCCTCAACAGGTTAATAACTGCTTCAACACACAGTGCTACATGACAGACTTTAGACATATTCCCTGAGCAGTTTCTTTCTTGTCCTTTTTATGAGCAAATTTGTTTGTGTAAATCTTTCTCTCAATGCAATCATTGTCTCATCATTCTTTGCTAACTTGTAGAGAAACCTGGTACCTCAGTCCCATGCATAGTCTTTACAGGCAAATATCTGATAGTGACAGACATCCATCAGTAATCTCTCCGATTCTAGCCAAACAATATTTAATGCATGAGGCATAATAGCAGTGCATGAAACATTCATACCACAAGCTTTTACATCTTTCATCCCACAGGAAATGTAATTTATCACGGCTATGACTGATCAAATTTAGCATACTCCATGAGGCATAGTCAAAATGAGATTAGATCAAAGAAGAAATGTCTCTGGCAAATGCGATTCCATCACAATATCACGTTGTGGACATTGAAGCATCGTCTAAAAATAGACTCCCGTGCTATAAAACGGCAAACAGCACTCGGAAATGTACTTAATAAGTACCCCAAACATAATCCATATGATACCTTAAATCCACACTTGGCTATGCAAACATCAATCTATCATGATACTCTACTGCTGTTTCCAGAGGGATGAAAATGATTTTTCTTTTATTGATGAACATGCCAGTGGCTGAGCAAGGAGAGGTCATATTCCTGAACTTGGCATTTTGCTTCAGTCCCCTCATCACATGATGTGCTCAATAGTCCTCTATTTTAGGTCCACATTCTGATGAAATTGAATGCATTGCTCACTCCACATACTCCCTCCTCCATACATTCACCGACGGAGATTGAGCAGACTTTTATTTCCGGGAAATCGCCTGCACAGTCTTCCCATCGTTCGCAGTTTCCCCATTCAGCTACATCAACTCTCATTCAGAGGATGATTAGTCCATCTGACAAGCCAAGCGAGGATTCTCTTCGTGTTTGTGCAACAGAACAAGAATGCTGTCAGCGGCTGGTTACTGCATAAGAGCACAGATTTTACAAGACAGACCGACAATATGCCTAGATTTGAGTGATGAATACATAATTCACATTATATATGGAGCTCCTCAGCAAATATTGTTGGTTGAGAATGATAAGGGCGTTAAGTTGCCACTAAACCCATAGTGTTCGAGACAACTTAAAGCCCTTCTCATTCTCAACAGACGACTGTATTAGGAACACACATTTAAAAAGATATAATCAATAACTACTGGTATGTTTCTCAAAGTGCTTTTAGTAAATTGGGTCATAATATCACACTACCACAAATTCTTTGGCAACAAAGAAAATTAAAGTGTAAGTTTGAGTTTGCTTGTTTCTCTTCTTGACCTGTATCTGTTCATGCAAAATACAGGAATATCATTTGTTCTTAAAAGTCTAATACAGATATCATGACAATCACTATTTGGCTCATCTGTCTCAGAGCATGAACATGTTACACTTACCAGTAAACATGGACAATAGTCCACAAACTTATGAAAGGCCATTCAAATAGACCGTGGTGGTCATAAGTCTTGACATTAGAAAATCTGCACATTCTCATAGAAGTTGCCATGGCAACCATCCCAAGAGCCACCAGGAAGATGACAACAATGCTGCAAACTGTGAGTGCTATCTGTCACTGCCAGAACTTTGCAAAAAAATTTGCTGAGGCAAAATGCATTGAGAATGCTCACTGCACATAGAAAACACATGGTTACACTTGTCTGCTGCTTGACAATTGGATCCCTCCCTCTAGTCACATACAAACAAGTTCAGAACCATAGTTGTGGGTTGCACACAATCCAAGCAGGGCCTACATGTGTGCAAGGTAATGGCAAACACAAACAACTCAGTGTGATTGGAAAAGCTCACACACAGAGATCTTAAATGTACAGCAATACTTCCCAATGAAAATGGGTCTTGATTCTTGATTTCATGCCTCCTACCCTTGACAAACACCATAGCCTTAATAGCCACAATTGCCCTCTGTTGGGTAGTACGCACTGCTTCCTAGACTAACCAGTGCATTCTCATTCCCACCCCAACCACATCCATCCAACAAAAGCAAAAACAAGAACAATATATGGGGCAATTTGTGTTGTAATGAAGTCCTCAGGGCCAGCAGTTCTCTTTTATCATATTGAAATTTAATTACAGCTGGACAATGAGGTACATAGAGATATATCCTAATAGATAGTAATTTTGCAACCTGAATTATTCCTTTGTTGTAATGAGAGATTCGTTATATGACGGGAGTGCACTATACTTGTACTTACCCAAGAAAACATTTTGCACTTCTGTTGCTGTGGTGTCAGACAGAGGAATTGATGTCTCTGTGCACACTGCATGCACTCAGACAGAGGAATTGATGTCTCTGTGCACACTGCATGCACATTCCTACCCCCTCCCCCCTTCCCCCCACATCAAACAGGAATGTGTCTACGAATCTTGGTGGTGAAGTTCCTCTTACGTAGCTTGACAAATCTGATGAGTTCTTGACAAAGATGAGAAGGAAAACTCATCATGTTCCAAGGTACAGGATATTGTTCACAAGAAAGATTAATTTTTGAATTTTCACATTTCAGCAATACTGGCTGGAACATTATATATATCTAGAAATTAAATGACTGAGTGGTCTGAGTTTATCACAAGCTCACCCTGAAAGAGGATACAACAAAGATATTTTAATTATGAGATGCCATTTCTAAACTAGGTTCTTACTTGGAGTCCATATATCTGTGGACATTTCTTTTGACTGGAAACAACATAATTTCTTGATGAAATCAGCATTAAGGAAAAAACAAATAAAGCAGCTAAAGAATGGACTCAGCCAATCACAGCTAATCAAACAGATTATGGGCTCCCAGAGTTGATATCTGTTGTCTTCTAATATGGCTTCAGGCCATTATCTCACATTGCTATCTTAAGAGAATCATTCCTCAAGTTTTACTCTGAACATGTTCCTTTACAACTGCATACGTGTATAAGGTGACTGCTGCGATGAATATTTGATGTCTGTTATTATGTCATCATAAATCATTAATTCACCATGGAAATTCTCACAACATCCTGTGCAAAGTGTTACAAGCAATGTTACTACATTACAGCAGTACAACCTGTCAAGGTACAATGTATAAAAAGATCTTGTCCCCCCCCCCTTTTTTTTAATTTACTTTAAGACATATTGACAGGGCATAACTTAATGAAGTATTATGAAAAATTGTGAAGTCTTGTAGCAGTCCCATGTAAGTCTAGAAGAGGAAGGTATGTGTGATATTAGCAATCTAAATTCTAATAATGCTCTGACTCTATGACTTCACAAAGATGGGCCCTACAAAGATTAAATTGTCTTTTAACTAGTGGTACTCTTCTCACTTCCACATGACAAACTGCTGAATGTGCCTGCAATTATTCATACCAACTAGTTATTTAATGATGACTTGCTGAAGCTCACCGGTATTGATGCATTGCAAGCCCTTTGATTGTTTCTAATTTGTCACTGACTCACTATAAGTATTAGTTAATGATGAAGCTTTGCAGAAATAAAAAAGATACACAACAAACTAAAATCAAATCAAATGAGGTAATTATCGATTAAATCAAAATTACATACAATGAAAGAAAACAATGTTATATAAAATGAAGCAAATAAAAAAAATCAAGATAACTTTTTTATGAAAAATGTTGAGTAAAAAAAAAAATAAATAAATAAAATAAAAATGTTTACCACACAACACTTTGCTCTAGATAACAAGCTTATCAGAATGGTGGCTCTTGTTACCAAATGGGTTGGGGGGGGGGGGGGGTGGTTCGGGGGGGGGGGGGATTCACAATTGATGAATGATGTCTCCTTTTTAATTTTTCATTTTTGTTGTTGTAAAGGTTTCTTTGTAATTACGTTAATGAAGGAAATCACGCCAATACACATACAAGAAAATACTCGCCACCAAGTACAAATGTAGGAAAATCTAATTAGGAAAAAAAAAAAATTGTTGAGAGGACAGTTTTATGAAATTTCCTGGATGCCTGGTTCATGAAATGAATGAACTAAACCATCACATTTTGACAGCTTCTTTTTGAAGCACAGATAGACTAACATTTTATTTGATATATTTTAGCTTGTGGAGAGATCAAAATGTTCCTGTGGCTCCGTAGGTAAGACCACAGACTACCAATCATAATGTCCCTGGTTCAAGTCCCCCTGAGTGCAGGTGGTGGTGCCCCTATGCAATGCATTTTTTCCTCATTAAATCTGTTTATAGTCCCAAGCAATGAGTGCTTTACAAGCACTCCCTGCTTTCTTAGTGGCCACGACATTTAAAACAAAAATGAAATAATAATTCATATTCACTTGAATTTAAAAAAAAAATATGCCTCACATCTCAATTCTGTTCTTGTATATATCACTGGAATTTGAAACAGGGCGGTATGGGGAAGGAGCCCTTTCCTTTAAAAAAAAAAGAAGAAAAAAAAGAAGAAGTTGTATGCTGGTGGTGGGTCAGAGAAGGCACTGTGAAATCAAATAAGTGAAATCTGACTCCTCTAAAACAGACTTTGCGTTTCAAGTCAAAAACAAATCATAAATCATCCTCTGCCCTAGACCATGGAATTGGCAGGCCTTGGAGGTGGACAATTTTTGTGTTTCAGCTATCATGGGGGTGAAATAGACAGAGACAGCTGCTGCTCTGCTTTGCAGAGTCCTAATTTTACTTGTTTCCCACAAAAAGTTAGCCAAACATTGCACTCCCCTCCTTCTCTTTCAATTTCATTATCTTCGTCAAAAAGGGGGGGGGGGGGAATTATACTGAAAGTAATGCATGGTAGACATGTCACTCAACTAAAACTAGTTATGCCTTGCTGTCCCCTCCCCGACCCCCCCCCCCATGTTGAGTATGCTGTGTGTATGTGTGTGTTTCTGTGTGTTTGTGTCTGTGTGAGAGTTCATCTTTGTCTTTGTGTGTAGTCAAGGGGTATAACATGGCACATACTTAACAGGGGTAGATATGAAGCATACTGTAAAAGCTGTTATTTTTTTCCTGCAGATATTTTTTTTTTTTTTTTTTTTTTTTTTTTTTTTTGCAAATTAGGAGGTCACAGACATTTTCGTAAGATGTTGTTTTTAGTAATTTGACACTGAGGCTAATGTTAGTGTACTTAATGCCTGTCCTTTAATTCACTCTGCTACAATTTAATGTGCTCAATATCAGGTCTCTATATTTTCAGATTTTTCTTAAATTCGTGGCCAAACAGTGATTCATGAAATTCACAAATATCAAATCCTTGTGAAAATATATAGCTTTTACAATAAAAAATATTTAAAGAATGAGTCCTTTACCAAAGAGTGGGTCTGAGTGTGCTTCATACAGAAAAATATAAAGAAAAATATCACAGAAAGATTTTATTCCATTCAAAATTTATCATCACTATTCTGAATTTTGACAACAAATTTTATTTGCAGAACTTTCTGCCTAGTTTCGCAAGTTTCCTTACATTTTTTTTTTATTTTTGTGTTTGTCAGTGTCATAATCAATTAATTAAGGGCCTGAAATATGCATTCCTCTCAAAACAATTATTACTATGGTACAGAAAAATATTGGCTACAAAGGAACATATATATAGATATATATACCACAGAATACAAAAACATACAAATACACCACAGGTCCTCTTTTTTATTTTGCTTGCTAAATTTTCAGGCGGAGTGGAATGATGTGCAACAAAGAATCCCCATTCAAAACAAACAAACAGCAACAACAACTCACACACACGAACACACACACACACATGCAGAAGGTCTTAACTAACACAACATGTTTTTGACAGGACACTCGGAACTTGTTTGCATGATGACGTCAAACCACACTGGTAACCCCCTCCCCTCCATCATTTGATAAATTAACGTGTTGTTCATTGTCATGTGGTATTACATCTCGTTATGATGTCCTTCTTCAAGTATTCCTTTCACATTTTGTTTGTCGCCCCCAGCCAAATTCGTCACCACTTTGTTGTTGTTGTTTTGTTTTTTAGGGTTCTTCTGTGTGTATGTGTGTGTGTGTGTGTGTGTGTGACTGTTGTTGGTTTTTTTTTTTAAATGATAAGAAAAGGTCATCTGATCACTTTTCTCCACAACACAATGCTGAATTCAAAATTAATCTCCTTTTAACAAACAACAGACAGAGGGTGACAATATGATAACAAAGAAGGCAAAACTATCTTGCCCGACCCTGCTTGCGTGCTTGCAATTCTTTCCATGATCCTAAATAACGTGATCAGCATTTGAACCTTCTGGGTGAAATTTTTTTTTTCTCTCTCTCCCTCTCTCTTCTTGATACTCTTAAGCATTGTTCCTAGTGTCAGGACTCCTTGTGCTGAATTCTTTTTAAACAATTCAGAAAAAAAAAATCCCTGTCCTTTGATAAATGAAAAAAAGAAAAGTCTTGTCAGAAAAAAAAAAAAAGGTTTCTAGGACAAGCACGTTGAAAACAGATATATAAATGACTATATTGGGATGACTTAGGGTAGAAGGCGTGAACAAATGTCCATATAATAGCCACATCATGATTATACCTCCATACTTAGTGAGCCTAGAATGAATCATCTTATGCATATCACATCTTCTAGAATCAATTTTGTAAGTGGTAAAGAGGTAAAGAAACAGAGGAGCAAGAGATGAAGGGAGAGGGGAAGGAAAACGAAAAAGATGCGGGGACGGGGGGGGGGGGGGACATTATTGGTTTTCATTAGATACAAATGATTGAGGAAATAATGGTAAAGTCCAGTTTGGAAATGTGACCATCCTACGCACAATTACACCTGTCCAGAGACATAAAACCAGGGGGTTTCCGTTGGTGCCGAGATTGGCAAATGTAATTGACCCAGCCAATCAGGGGGCGGCTCCTTCCTGTCCACTCGGCTCAAACGCGCATATTACTTTTGTACTTTCCTTCGTAAAGAAACCCATGTAACTAGAAAAACGCTCAGAGCGTGCAGACCTCCGCCAAGAAGCTCATTTTCGCCCATATACACATATGCCAAAAATGGCCCTATTTCCCATTGACTTAATGAATCCTTTTTAGCATCTCTACCCAAAGAGTATTAAAGGTAATAAAAAAATCTTTTGTGTTTCTACCATGGCTTCTTGCTGCGTCTAGAGCACGTACAAATATGCGCTGCCTTGAAATTCCCTCATTTGTTGGCCCTGATGATAAAGAATCCTTCAAAAATAAAAAAATGAAATTTCAAACAAATTTAAAAAATATATATATATTTATATATATATACTGTATACGCTATATATTTCGTGTGGGTTTTATTTTCACAAATTTCGCGAGTCGGGAGCTATTCGCGAAATTAACAACACGCGAAAACATTACCTTCCAAAATGAATCCCTTGCCTTGATTATACGAACATTTCAGTACTAGTATACCATGTCACGGCTTACCGAACAGACCATCTAAACAAAAATGTCGAATTCTAACTTACTAGTTCGCAGAGTTTGGTAAGTTTTTTTTTCATGCAGTGTATAACTAGTATCATTCTTATTTGCTAGTAAGTTGAAAATTCACACTTTCTTTGCCACTTCATATTTTCTCTGGTCCCCCAATCGCGACTTTAACCACTCGTGAAAATGTGTGACAGCGGCAATTCGCGAAAATTTATGTACGCGAAAATCATAGTGTATACAGTATATGATATATGGATCCAGATGTTGATCTAGATGACCATCAAATACCAATATGTTCCCTGTGTCATTATCAACACTTCCTGAAAATTCCATCTAAATCTGTTCACAACTTTTAGAGTTATTTTGCAAACAGAAAAACATTTCCTGAAAATTCCATCCACATCTGTTCACAACTTTTAGAGTTATTTTGCAAACAAACATTTCCTGAAAATTTCATCTAAATCTGTTCTCAACTTTTAGTTATTTTGCAAACAGACAGACAGACACGCTAACCAACACCAACAAAAACATAACACTTTATAGTGGAAGTAAAAATCTGCTTCACTGCAAGTCCACACAGACAATGTTGTCCGACATCTCCTGGTAATCTTTTCATTCATTGTGATGGCTGCAGCTTTTACACCATCATGTTTTTTCCAAGAACCTTCCTCCTTATTTCTTTTTCACCCACGATCTCAATGATTACAAAAAAAAAAAAAAAAAAAAATTAGGATTATCATTTCAAGTAGTATACAGTTGAACCTCTCCTATCCGGACAAGTCGGGACCGGGGCTCATCCAGATAAGGGATTTGGCCGGATACGGGAGACTCAATGCTTTATACATGTACATATACATACACATGTACTGATAAAGCCCATTGTAGTACCACATGTAGTAATGTGTATACTGCAACCTTTTCATTGTTAAATTTGGGGATGTTTCGGGATGTTGAAATGTCTGAAGGTAAGCAATTTGGAAGGAAATTTGATGCAATGTATGTTAATCATATTGGAAGTAATATGTAATTCATGTGTGTTTGGGTAGGAGTTCTCAAGGAGTTGGGAATCCCCCTTTCTTCCTGTAATTATTTAAAACAATATCACGGCGAGATTGCGTCCGGATAATAGAGAGATCCGGATAAAGGGAGGCCGGATAATAGAGGTTCAACTGTACTACAAATTGTCATTACAGATATATGAAGAGGAAGCTACTCGGCAAATGTGTATTCATTGTATTATACTGAAGAATATGAGCAAATGACGACAAAAATAACCTGTAAATGTGGTGATGCAACTGTTCAGACCACAATATTGTCATAAATTCTATCACACAGAAAAACAAAAAACAAACAAGGGCTGAGTGGTTTTGTGGGATAGACAAACCCACACAATGCATTTACTCTGGAAGTTTTCAACAGTGTGTAAAACCGCTGACCAAGTTCACTGGAAGATAGGTTATAAGCTGGGACAAGCATAAATTTCTTCTACGGTTCAAGATTCAAGTTTTCATGTAAAATAATGATCATGAAAATAAGAGTTTACAATGAAATAACTACTCCTAATTTACACACAATTCGGATAATAATAATAATAATAATAATAATGATAATAATAATAATAATAATAATAATAATAATAATGATAATAATAATAATGATAATAATAATCATAATAATAATAATAATAATTACTCCTACGTTCACCATCTGTCATAATGGCAGAGCTTTGAGATGTCGCCATTTTAAGAACACAGATATGCAAATGGAAAATGATCATTTAGAACTCTGAACAATAAATCACTGTGAGTGACAAAATCTATCACACTCATGGCAAGTTCAGCTTCCTTTCAGGCTCATACCAGGGAGGTGTTACAGAGATGGAGTGGCAACTCTTCGTAATTCATGCAAACACATGTTTGGGTACAAGGCGTTACAATAGTTACGTTCAAACGGCAGGCCCTAACCTCGAGGTTAGGAAACCTCGAGATTCAGCTCTTGCTCTCTAACTACGACGTGTGTCCACACGACGAATCTTAACCTCGAGGTTAAGCTTCTGCCCCCCCCCCGTAACTACGAGTGGGTCCCACTCGATGTTTAAACCCACAAAACCGGAAGTTTCAGCCCACACTGCTAACAAGGCGTCTATTTCTTCTTTAGTCCAACCCTGTCGGACTCGCTTACCGGTACTCTTTTTCCCACCGGCGGCACCAGCTTCCTCAGTCATGGTATGCAGAGATAGCACTGCACTGATGACTTTATGCTTTATGAAGATATTCGTCGAAAACAATTTTTAGCGTCGGAGAAGAATATAGAATACAGTAGCGAGTTCGACGTGTTCAGTTTCAGAGATCAAGCGCATGGGAAGAAAAGATGATGTTGTGATGTGCGTCACATAGGTTTTTCACCTCGGGCGCACGTGTAGTGTATTTGTGGTGTACGTTTGGGAGGTTGACCCAGAAGAAGAGGGAAATTGTGGGGGCTGGAGTTCACAGCGAGGTCACTCTTAACTTCGAGTTCGTTGTTTTTTGTGTCCACACGGTGCTTACCTATGAGTGGGGACCCCCGCGGCTCGTGGTTAGAGCGCTAACCATAAGATTTCTCGTGGCTCGAAACATCGAGCAAACCTCGAGGTTTGCTAACTACGAGTGCGTCTTCACAGTCCCTAAATACAAGCTCTAACCTCAAAGTTTCCTAACCTCGAGGTTAAGGGCTCCCGTCTGAACGTAACTAATGGATGTCTAGCATTCCACTACGCTTTGAAGTCATGCTCGGCACCGCTCTGGTTGCAAGACGAAGTTCGGAGACGAAGAATGCATTTCACCTTTCGTTGAATTACAAGCTTTATTTCACCGCAAAATTTTAAATGAACTACTCGAATTGATTTAGAATAGTTTAGGAAAGAATTCAATATTATAAACATGTATTTCTAGTTTCTTCGTAATTCGCAAATCGAAATGAAATGAAAATTAGGCCCTCCTCAATATGGGATATTTTGATCTTTCAAATAAAGTACTCCGCTAAAGCATGTTCCAGCGTATTTTTAAACTATTTGCTGTTAAAATTGTGAGTTTTACACTGCATTTTGATTCGCTGCTCCAATTCAAGGTACACAAATTCATTGTTACCATCACATTGAAAGAGAGAGCGAATTGCAGTAGGAGCAAGTATTTCTAGATGTGAGAGCGCTAGTTCCAATTATTGATGCTCTCTTTTGTCAAAGCACATGGTTAACACCTGTAGTTGAACGCATAACTTCTCGGCGGTGCCGCGCATGACTTCAAAGGAGAGCAGTAGTTGTCTCTCCTTCTCTAGCACCTCCCTGCTCATACAACAGCTACACACTGGTGTGAAACACACTCTCGTGAACAAGTTCTTTTTTCAGTCTGAAGAAGCTCCAAGACACTTCACACCTGTTTCTCCAGCACGTTCTTCACTGGTGGAACAACACATTCCATATTATTTGTTGGCCAGGGTCATGGTTGATCCAGAAATTTGGTGAGACTCAAACGGCTGCTACCATTCACCTGAAAGTTGTGTGGTTTCTGTGACACTAAACACACATGGCCATGTGCAAGCTTTCACCTAGCTCAGCACATGAAACTTTCTCTCTTTTTTATTTCAATGTTTGTTTGTTTGTGTGTGTGTGTGTATGTGTGTGTGTCATTGAACCAAGAAAATCGCTCTCCCTGATTTTGTATTTAAAAAAAAAAAAAACCAAACAAACATCAGCAGAATACACCTAGGTTAAGGGGAATAGATACCAGTGAATCAAAGCACAAATATCCCTGTTGACTAGAAATAATGACACTGGGTTTTTTGTTGTACCAGCGGAAGTGGCTGCACAATCAAGATGCGGCTAAATGTCACGGTTCCTTGGATCTTCTAGTGGGGAGTCGGAGTGACATTTGGAGGTGGACATCAACAGTCACACAGCTCTCATTGGTCTCTGACCGAAAGAGCAAAATTGCCTGACAAACAGGCAGTCAGAATGCATAAAACCCGCTGATCGTAACTTTGCTCAACAACACCTAGAAGACGGGTTAAAAAGGTCATGTGCCCCTTTGCATCCACCTCCCTTCCATCCTAAAATCTGCCAGATAGGTCACCAGCAAGTGACGTGCGTCATGGCTATTACCATGCTGCATGTCCAATTTGAAGATTATTTGAAGATTACACTTTTCTGATTGCTTTCTACGAATGTCAAACTCATTCATAATGACCTGATTTTTTTTTTTTTGACAAGTCAACAAATATTCCAACATGAAATAGCACTCGATCCATGTTCATTGCCTTCAGTCAATCAATCTATCCATCCATACGGCCATCCATCTGCTATCATTATTATCATCACCAATATCATTAACCGCTATTATCATCATATATTTTTCTTTACAACTAAATCAAAAGGAATTACTTGGGTGCTCATAAATACGGATGTAACTATCGTTTTAATACCTTTTTTTTTCTTTCCCCAGCTTAAAGTCAGTATACACCAAACAATAAATAATCTCAAACAATGCACTCAACTCACAATGCTTGATGGTAAGCACAGCATCATTCTATAATACAACTGAAAAATAGTCACTGATGTACATACAATATATGAAGAACCTTTTAAGCCACATTTAATAAATACTTACACTAAAAAATCGACAAATACAATACTATATTACCCTTTACTATTTTGACAATGACCTCCAACAGATCTTACACAGTTGCTATGAGCTCTACATTCAAGTCAACATATTCCAATTGATAGAAAAAAAAATAAAGTGCAGCGACCAAGAATCAGACAGATGTGCACTGCCAACATGTGTGTTGTGAGATCCATGAGAGGTTGCATGGATCGCTCCATAAATTTGTTTACATTCGTAGTGTATGCCAGTGGAGACATGGGGTTACGCATCCGCTCCCTTACTCTCTCCCGTGCCATCACCCTCCTGCGGTCATAATGGCTTCTGAAAGGTATAACGTCCGACAATGCGCTGCTTGAAGATGACACCCCATACTCTCTCTCTCTGTCCCGACTGTCACAAACAACCACTCTCATGAACCCGTTTCCACGACAGGGGGTAGAACTAAGGTTCACACGGCACAAGCCAGGCAGTCTGAAACAAGGTATCTTTGCAGAACGTCTGTGTGTGTGTGTGTGGGGGGGGGGGGGGGGGAGGTGCAACTTTGTAGTGCAACTACATCTACAACTACATCAGCCATGTTCATGAGGATTTACCGACATTTATGGCAACAAATAAAAAATGAAAGTTTGTCCAGAACACTATAAAATCTTGCAGAGTTGTCTTTTGCATTTAATGATGATGTGGTTGAGCCTTCTGCTGATGCTAGGATCAAGTCAGAACACAGATGCCCCCTCCCTTCCCACAGGAACAATTACCTGTGAACCTGAAAAGGGAGGGGGGAGGGGGAGGGGGGAGGGGGAGGGGGGAGGGGGAGGGGGAGGGGGGAGGGGGAGGGGGGAGGGAAGAGGGAGAGGGGAAGGGGGTAGGATGAGATGACAAGGTTTAGATGCTTGTCACCCATCACCATGCTGTCCCACCTCTCCATGACATTTGGGAGGCGTGACGCCATGCCAGCAGAAACCATGGGGTGCTGAGGAGACCGGGACTGCATCCCTCTGCTTCAACTTCACTCCCCCTCTTGTCCACCCCTTGCTTGGCCACAAACACCAGGTCAGTTGATCACAAGAGTTCAGAGAGCGGACAAATTCAAATTGGCTAGTCTATCAGCTCCAGACTCTCATATCATGTGGCAATCTTCGTGGTTGTAGCATCATAAGCCAATATGGAAGCTCCACACTTGTGTGCGTGTTGACTCAAACAGAACATGGGCCAAAAAAATATAAACTGCTTTTAATTTAGGTTCCCCACACTTTTGTCCTTATATTTTTGTATTACTTTTTGTTGCTAAAGTATACAATATGATTTTAATATACATCATTGATGAAAGTGTCTGTGCAGTTATATTACTTTTGTTTATTATAAGCACAAAAGGGAAATCAAATCAAATTAATCAATTTATCTTATCAACAGTGGCTGCTTCATCAACATTTGACAATCTATGGTGTAAATGAACATCATGATGTTTTGAAGTTTCACATGTTTAACAGTGAAATTAGTCAATAATCAGATAATGTGCAATTTATTAGACTGCACAATGGTGTCATCACCTCACCTTTCTCCTTTAGATTATTCAATGAAATCTAGCATAAGAATTAAAAGTGATTCCGTTATCAATGAGGTAAAACCATCTGTCTGCTTTCCTTACATGTGCTAATCCTGCGTAGCCATTCAGTTTGCTGTGCTGCATGCATAAGGGGAGACTTGTGGAGCTGTGACATCATCGACTCATCTTGTTTGCATAAATGGCTGAGAATGATATCAATGTGAACCTCGGCTGTATTGACACATTTTTAAAGTCTGCACTGCAAAGAAATAGCCCCTTCACATGCGGAGTTCATTCTGAAATTGCTTCAACATTTCATTAATCCGTTTCACTGACATTATGCAGTGGTTCGCTTCGGTTACATTCACACCAAGCAACCGATGTCTGCATTTTGGTCCCTAGGGCGTTCAAAGGCAGAACGAGCTGAGATGCACAGAGCGGAAGTACGTCATCACTGCAGTGCATTGTGGAATGCTTTCCGATGTCAATTTTTTTCCTGGTTCCGAAATCACCCTAAAAATCATCAAATATTGATATGGTAACAACAATCACAAAATGCCACCATATTGTATGTGAATTGAATTCCCACCTGGCAATGGGAATTCACGTGTATGAATACTTTGTCAGTTAGACACAATACATACATTGTATATCAATAAA
Organism: Diadema setosum; assembly: GCF_964275005.1. Classification (NCBI taxonomy): domain Eukaryota; kingdom Metazoa; phylum Echinodermata; class Echinoidea; order Diadematoida; family Diadematidae; genus Diadema; species Diadema setosum. The sequence goes on from NC_092691.1 coordinate 21,640,736, forward strand.
CATTGATTATGCATGTCTCACATTGATATTGAATAAGCATGCATTACAAATCCATTCCAATCTGAAGGTTTATAACATTATTCGAAAACTCACTTGCACTGTAAAACTGATCATACAAATAATACAAAAAGCTTGAAAATTTACATAGAGATTTTAAGGTAATATATTTGTATTTGTTGTTTCCTTCTTTTAACTCCATCAATCAAAGCAGTAAATTGGTAACTTACAAAGGTTGCAATCTGCCAGTCCAGCACGCAGGGCACTTTTCTTGTGTTTATATGCAATTCACAGGCATGGAAAGTACATGTAGAGTATTTCATTCCACATTATATCAAGACCTGCACTAGTTGCAGATTGTGGCATATCTGTGGAAAATGCTTCCAAAAAATACCTCTCTATTGAGCAATACCTCTCCAGCTCATCACAGACCTCACACGTACAGAATGTGACTTTTTCTTATTCTGCTTTCAAATATTGCAACAATTGCAGCAGTGGAGCGTTCACATCGAGCTGCATTTTCCTGAAAGCACTTTTGATGGCGCCACGCTGTAAAACCAAAATCGTTGCACACATGAAACTTTGGAAAATTTTGAGAGGAGCTAAGTTTCTTGACAGTAAAATGCATGCGAAAGTTTTCATCTACACAAGCCAGTGGCAATTCATGAAAGTTTCATGCCGCGAAAAAAGGCTGTCAGCTCCAATTTGCAATAGTTTCATGCCACAAGTGGTACTGCCATGGCTTTCAGTATTCGCTCGATGTGAAAGGGCTATTAGACTCAGCCTTCGATTCAACTTCTGACTTGAGGGGCATGGTGGCCAGGCACGAACACATCCTACACAAGGGATAGGCTTCACCTGAAGTCTTCAGAAAACACTCGAAACCTTGAGTCATATGATTCTGATTAGCAGGATATTGGTTTTGCCTTGTGACACACAATCCTTATTTTCCTTCATTTAAGTCGCCCACAGGTTTGAGCACTATCCAGGGAATGGGACCAGATGTTCACAATTCCCCAACTGTGGGCTAATGGTAACCTAGTATCAATCCACTTTGAAGACTATCAAAAGGGTGGAAGAACCGTTAAAGGCGCTGAAGAATCCATGAAGTTCCACACACCAACATTTCTGTAATGTGATGCTGCATCTGTATCTTTTTTTTCTTCAGAACTATTAATAATTGAAGTTGCATATGGTAAGAAAAAAAAAATCTTTCATTTGACTACAACTGTGTGTCAGTTGCAGAAATGAAAAAAAAAAAAGAAGAGTTTTTTTACCTACTAAATTTAGATTTCGATGTAATAACAGCACAATCATCAAATTTTTTTATGCTGGATTGTTTTTCTTTCTTTTTGACGCACTTGGACATCATTATGCAACTCAGTCAGGAAAGTTTGAGGATTTCTGACAGTGTGCCATGACAATTTTGTGCAGTATATTTAACCCTTCACATGCTATGTTCACCAATTGGCACATCCACTGGAGTGCATTCTTGCGATTGGCACAGACATCCAAGAAACTAATGACCAATGACAAGAGATTACCTAATCCATGTAGTCCCCACTGTGTCATTTATGATCTTTCTGTTGGACTGTAGTGATACATGGATACATCTGAGTGGGATTGATACCTAATATTAGAAATCAAGTTCGGACAAATTAATTGGATGCTGTTGAAAAAGCTTGGCAAATTATATGTGTAGCTAATTACATGTTTGGACATGAAGAAGGTTAAAGACAGTTGATGACTGATATTGAAATAGACTGGTAACACTTCAGCATCTCAAAGGCTTGCTTTAACAAAGTCACTTTGTAAGAAGACACCTGAATGAAATTACTACCATACAGTTTCAATTTCCAATGTAGAACCAGGGAGGTGGGCACCTCCCTGGTAAAACTCTGACAGAAACTTTAAACATGTTTGCACTGAATGACCCCCCCCCCCCCTCCCCTCGGATCTGGCATCCATTCGACAATGATCACTTTCATTGCATTTAGTGGATAAAGAGAGAAAGGGGGCGAATTCATAATGCAGCTCTAAAGAGGAAACGGGCATGAATAACAAAAATGATCCCTTGAGCACAGAAGAATGTGGTGTACAGCAAGGAAGAGAAACATCCCCGTTGCAATGGTAAAATCTTTCAGTAATATCTCCAGACTCTGGAAAAACTACCGCCCTAATTGGACTTCTCGGACTACGTGCAGGATCTCCACACCGCCTTAATCGGATCTTTCAGGAGCAATTTGGCACTTTAACAACAGGCCTACAATCAGCTGCGTTTTGTGTTTCAAGTCCAAGCCCTGCAAACAGGAGGTCCCATGAAAGCTATAAAGTCTGCATCATTCGATCCACTCGGTTCATCTACTTTTTTTTTTGTTCTTTTCTGCACATGAAATTTGGAAATGGCTTCATGCGATAAATGCTGTTAGAGCTAAAAAAAATAATCAGTTGTGCTTGAATTATATCAGACTTCTGATTTTATTGAATTTGTTGTCATTATCTACTTTTTTCCTGTTACGAAAACAACAGACTATAGGCCTAAACCTTAGTGACAAGGTATGCAAATAAAGTATGTGATATAGAAGACATGGAGAGAGTTGATGTAGTGGCATAGTCTTGGAAATAGTTCCCAAAAGCATTAACGCAAAAACAGAGACAAAATCCCTTCTGGGCCCCATCTCGTAAACTTGCGACTGATTGGGGGACTTATGATTGATTCCAAGCAATCGCAATTCTAAACAAGATTTAGGCCAACTGGACTCGACAAAAAATCTCTGCAATCCTATTCATGAAAAATAGGCAAGACAGGTACACATCATAACAGTCCTCAATTGAATAGGCATACAAATATGTAAACTGGCATCACATGTGGTGTCATAACTTGCAGCCCTGCAAGATTTCCCTGCTCCACTTCTGTCAACTGGACACTGCAGGACATGACCACGTAGACCCCAACCAATTTGATAGGGCTCACACTGACCTCAGAGGAACTTGCTTACAAGTTCTATGCAAATCCACCCTTTGGGACAACAACTGACATGCCCATTGCACTCATGAAAAAAAAAAAACCTTCTTCCTTTTCCATTCCCCTTACCCGTCAAAACTCCATTCTACCCTACAGGCGGCATAATGGTGATTGATATGATTGACAGAAATTTGTGTGTGTGTGTGTGTGTGTGCTTTTTTTTTTTTTTTTTTTTTACCAGTACTATGCAAAATGGATGAAAAAATCTCCAGAGGGGCAAACTCAGCATTCAACTGAACTCAACTGGATTATGTGATCCAATGAACAAATGTGCAAGTCACAGTGATTTAAGAAATATTAGATATGATATATAGAGAATGATAAGGGCGTTAAGTTGTCACAAATCCCATAGTGTTCAAGACAACTTAACGCCCTTCTCATTCTCAACAGACGATATATATATATATATATATTTCATATATTCTGATGTATGTTTAGAATTTAACAATCTCATATGTCTCAAATGTACCTCCCATCTGAAATTTCAATAGGTAGGTATGTTTTAACATGTAGGCATAGAACTCAAAAAAGTTATGTTTCTGAACAGACCCCCCCCCCCCCCCCCCCACTTTCTACCTGAAAAAGACGGGTGATTTGGCTCAAAAGTAGGAAAGAAAGACCAATTCCCACAGGAGTGAGAAGTAAAATTGTTGATCCCAGGAAAAATAGGAAACTCCTATTAAAACAAGAGCTGGGAATGGTCGAAATTCAGATTCTTTCCCCAAAATTCAGAATGGTTGGGAGGTTTGAAGAAGCATCATATTGAGGTGGTTTCAATATGACTGACTGTGTGTAACAAAATTCAACATAAATTCATATTTCTAGAACAATGAAAGAGCACTGGACTTACCTCTTTCAGAAAGCAGGGGGAATGATATTGCCCTTAAAGGCATAATTTACAATTTGCAGATGAAACAAAAACCCAACATTAGTGCTTTAAAATAGATCTAAAATGTGAGTTAGGGATAGAAACAACCACTGTAAAAATTTGAATCCATATAATCGATGTTAAGTATTGTTAAGTACACAAAATGTGAACAATAGTTATAATAAGAATGCTTCCAGACTAAACCGTGTACAGTTATGGTTTATTGAGAAGCATGCTGATATCTCCCCATATTTTAGGCTTTATTGCAAAAATTTTATATGGTAGGATGTTTTGTGATACAACAGACCTACACATATGCATCAAATGTGATATCTTGAACATTTTTGAAATCACTGCTCCCAAAGGTAAACTGGACCTTTAACATACATTTTGTCAGTAACAAGTCAATAAAATTTGTACTTTTCATGAAAAATGAAATCTTATGAAATTCTCCTCAAATTTTCTTTACATGGTTGTTCAAAATGATGCCTTGCAGTGAAGAAGTCTCTTTATCCAGTGAAAAAGCACCAAAACTTTAAAAATTCCTTACTTTTGAATTAATTGTCCGATTTACCTCAAACTTTCAATGACACGTTCTACTATTAATATTGCTGCTTTCACTCAATCCACATCTACATTTGGGCTTTGGTTTCCTTTGAAGTACCCAATGTCACTAAAATGTGCACACATCTTCATTAATAAGTAGGCCTACTTTCTGCCTCAGACATAAGTTACATTCACACACTGGAGTTATCGCAATGAGAAATAGATTTAATTTGCCACTGTTCACATGTGTTGCACAGGACAAATTATTGTAAAATTAAAAAAGAAAAATGACAGTGACTGGAATGTGACCTAGGGCATCAGAGTGTGCAGACCTACAGTGGGCAGTTGCATTATGGGATTAAAAAAAATGAATAAAGTCTCCACATATGCTGTTAAAACACACAGTGCATGGCAAATTATTGCGATGTTAAAAATTAATAAATAGATAGATAAATAAATAAATGGGACTGATTTAGGCATTCTGATGTAGATGTGATTCAAAACTCAAGAGTTCAAAAACTGCTAATGTTGGGTGTGTGTGCATGTGGCCGGAGTCTAGAAGAGAAAAAGAAAGATGAAAAAATAAAAACAAGAAACAGGGACAGCCTGGCTTTTGTCAACCCACGTGACCCCATTACCACCCTGACCCAGATTCACAGAATAAAATGACCCTATTGACTCTACCTGGAAATGATCAAAAACTACCAATGCCTATTTGTGACACCCTAAAAACAACTCACAGGAATTGACTCGATTAAGATCATTTTCTTCTCTCCTGTTCAATGTTTTGTTTAAAAAACAACGAAATAAAACAAATAAAATTAGAAAAAAATATCTCAACAGCTCTCATTGAAGATGAATGCTGAAGTATAGTACTGGAAAACAAGTTGAGATTAAAAAATATGCATTTGATATAAATATTATAGTAATATTCTATCATTATCATTATGATACTGTACGAGCTGAAATTTTCGCGGTGGTTTTATTTTCGCGAATTTCGCGAATCGCCTTTGAACCGCGAAAATAACAACACGCGAAAATAACAACGTGCGAACAGATAAGCACAGTTAGACCTCGCAACCGCGAAATTAACAACACGTGAAAATGTTTTCCTAGTAGCAATTCGCGAAAATATCTGTACGCGAAATTTTCAGCTCGTACAGTAATTATTTTTCTCAATATTACTGTAATCATTATCACAGTAACAAAGAAGAGTACAAATGATCCAAATAGTGAAGTCAAAATGCTCCCAGTTCATCAGAGTTATATACAAGAAGCCCATATTTTACTGTTCAAGTATTAAAGCATTATTGTTACTATTCAAACTGGTCATCTTCTACTTCGAAAGAATTGATATGGTGCTGGTTTCATTGTCTGAAAAACAAGTTATTTGTTTGTAAACACATATATGCACTTGACATATTTACATAATGTTTTTAACTACCTTTGAGTTATTGTCATCACCAAATCATTATCAACATTCAGAATTTTCCATTGTAATTGAATAATTTTGATGATAACCGTGGTCATTACACTAAGCATTACCAATTTCATCATCATTACCACTGATATTTCACACTATATATTTCCATTACACAGAAACAGAAAGAAAAACAAACTTTTAAACAATAGACAAATTATATACTGATGTCAGGCATATCAAAGAAAGAGATATCTTGGCTGAATGCCCCAAGGCAATCTTTTTTCTCTCCTGTTTTTATACAGTCATGGTACAAAATACATCAAATCTCTCGCCTGTTTTCGCTTGCACTAACCTAATATCTGTTCTAAAGAACCAGGATATGTTATGATGTCGGCTAAGTCATCGGATAAATGGCAAGAGGAATCACTTAAATCCTCTCTATACATTCAATAAGAGAAATTCTACAAAACTACACAGTCAGAAGCAAAATAATTTTATCCTGCATTGATGTATCCATACCCTTTATATGCAGAAAATTATACATAATTCATTTTCTGTGCCGATTGTCATTGGTGATGCACTGCTTCAATAACAACAAGTTTACCAATCAGCTTGGGATTTCGCAAATCACCCTCTATCTGTATCTCAAAATGAAAATACTCCCACTGTTTTTGATAAATGCCAGGTTCTGTGATGAGGAAATGTGCAATTACAATTCTACATCCTCCGATTATCCAGGCCCACGAAAGCCAAGGCAAATGCACACTGAATATTGAGTCTAGTTACATTCATTCCAAACAATAGCAAATCTCCTTTAATAAAGGGATTCTACTGCTAAAGCTTTGGAGGCATTTTCAAGATCAACCTTTGGGCACACAGAAATTGATCTGCATATCTTTGTAGAAAAAAAGAAGATTTAATCAAATGGCTACAAAATGTGAGCAAGGAAAACTTGTTTTGTTCCAAATCATCTGCTCTATAATCATCACTTTGTGTTCTTTGGTGCAAACTTTGTCTCGACCAATCAATGATTCTGCATGAGATAGCAAACCTTGGCACTTATCAGTTTTTTCAATTTGTTTCAGCACACTTTGTTCTTTCTCCAGGTGATCAAATCTATCCAAATGTTAATGAAATCACCTCACATCGTTCATCTGTGATCTGACCTCAGACACATCACTAAAATGGTTCATCTAATTGCTTCATGTCAGTACTACGCTTGATTGCATTCCTGTTTTTCTTTGTTAATCTGCTATCATTAGAAATTAAATCAAAGTTTAGAGCTTGAGCTCAGAGTCTGACATTCACCTGCAACACATTTCCAAATCAGTCACTTCATTGGCCTTCAATAATTAATAATCTTACACTTGACTGACCAGTCACACTTTTGACCAATCACACTTTCATCACAACCCCTGGCCTCTACTTTGACCCTCAACTCAAAATAACTTGGCACGTCCCACACATGATCAATTTCTGGGGGGTGTTTCATCAATGTTTGTCAGCGCTGACAACTTGAATCACCATAGTAACAGTCAGTGACCAGAGCATCTCAGCCAATCAAAACCAAGGATTTTGCTGAAATTGGTCAGCACCGACAGTTGTCAGCGCTGACAAGCGTTGATGAAACACCCCCCAGATTTGGTCATTTGGTCAAAGACTCTAGTGGAGAAGGTTTGATCAACTCCAAGGAATGCTTGTTGAATAGGTACTAGAAACATGATTTCTTTCTCTTTATTTCTTTTTGTACTTCATTGACTGTATAACCTGCATCATATCACCTGGACGGTAACCCTTTCAGTGCCACAAATTTTGGACAGTGTGTACAATGCTATAGGGTTTTCTGTGCCAATTGTCACTCCAAGCATACGAAGGGTTAAAGGTAGGGAATCCCATTTGCATGCCTCAAATGAAGAGTTGTATAAATACTGTGGTATGTTGAAGAGAGTATCATTTTTAGAAACTCCCATAAAGTATTGAAAGTGGAAGGTAACATTTAGTACATTTTTATTGACCGTTAGATTTTGAATTGAATTTTTTTCGGGGCTCACCGTAAATTCCAGTATATTACTAGGCTACCTTTGCAGACCCATGCACTGCATGTGTGTCCATCATGTATATTTTGTGAAGAAAGTTCATCAAAACTTACAAACATTTCTACATTCTTGCCACACACTCTATAATGTTATTACATCAGCTCTTATACTTTTAGATTTGTGTTTATAGATAATAAAAAAAATACAGAAGACTGCAACAAAAAGGCTTAAGTGTGGCTGACACACAGAACTACTGAGTAGTTGAGTTTTGTGCATTATTCAAATTGTAGATAACTGTTGACTTCCAAATTTCTCAGCAGTGGCCTAAACAAGTCCCCTGAGGTTTATAATTAATGTTTTGCTGCATTTTGGGAGGTCTGTAAAAGGTATCCCCTGCCTTTAAATCTTCTTCAACTGTTTAAATGCTCATGCTTGTTTGTTTTTGTTTTTTTGTTGCAGAGTATTTTGAGATACCAAGAACCATTCTCAATTACAATAGCTCAGCAAAAACTTCTGTAGACTCACAGACCACTCCAGATTGATGTTTCCTAGGTACCACTTGCAGGACAAAATATGACAAGCTGAAAACAACAACAGCAACAACACATTCGGTAACGTAGGTGACTTGCGGTGGAGCAGAAAATCTCTACAGAGGTCATATCTTGGACACATTAAGAAATAGAAGGACTGAGGTGAGTGGACAAAGAGAGTGACTTCTCCTGGTTCCATTTCCTTTAAACCCTTCCATGAACGCAGCAGCAATCAATGACTTTGAATCTCATCTAAATGTCACATATTATGTCCGCCGCTGAAATGATGTGCCGTTCCCCGATTGAGGCTGGTGCAAGTTTTTTTTTTTTTTTTTTTTTCATTTTGTGATCTTCACATTTGTCTTCAAAGGCTGTCAAATATGGTGAGAATATCCTTGGTATTTACATCTCTTGTCTTCATCCAACACAGAGAGCGACAAACACAAAGTGAGGTAAATTCGACCGCAGCATCCGCTGTCAACTGGGATGGCTCAACCTTCTCAGGCATTCACCTTTATTTTTATTTCTATCTTTTCGCTTCAATATGACACTTCCTTTACATTTCGCCGAAGTTAGCTGATCTTGACCACTGCAAATTTAATGTCTCTATTTATGATACAAAACTTTGTTTTTCCACAAGCCTTTTTATGTTTCTTTTTTTTTTCTGCTAAAGATCTGGCTGATCTTGAGAGGTCTCTGAAATGTCAATGCATTATTTTTGAGCAAAACACTGTCTATTCATTTCTATCTTTCTCATCAAATCATGTTGCCCTCCGACATTGCCAGCTCAAGTTATGGCTGCAAAAACTTGATAACGTTCACTGATGGGGAATTTTGATTTAATGTGATTTTACACATAAATTGAAAACAAATGAAATCTTGAACAGCACATTCAGATTTCTTGTAGCATACATATCTGGGCTATAAATCATGAAAATCTGAAGAGCTTTTACTTTTATCATGTCCTGGAAAGACGGACAAATCTACAAAAGGTGGGATTGATGAATGGAAAGATGGCAATCACTTAAACTTTATGCTTCTGATGACCTTTAGGGGGCCAGAACTAACTGTGGTAGCTTCAAAGTAAACACGAGAAGCACATGTGTTCTGTATATGCCATTACATTACTGGTAGAAGAATCTCAAACTTTTCACAGAGAGCAGAGTTTCACAAATACCATACTCATATCCACAAGCAGAAAACAGGAGTATACTGTAAAACTAGAAGATTTGCATGCATGAAACTTTCGCCAATTTCACGAGGAGCCAAGATTCACAAAAGTAAAATGCATGCAAAAGGCTTTGTCTACCAAATGCACTGAATGCCAGCGGTATTCGCAAAAGTTTCATACCGCAAAAAAGGCCATTGGCTACAATTTGCGAAGTTTCATGCCATGACTGTTACTGGTTTTATAGTACTCCACTCTTCAGCTAACCATCTCTCTCCCTATTTTCTTCTACCTCAATATCTCTTCCCTCCCTCCCCCCCCCCGCCCCCACCCCCACCTCCTCTCTCTCTCTCTCTCTCTCTCTCTCTCCTAACACTCTATGCAAAAGGTATATTCTCAAGAAAAGCAAAACATTTTCAAAAATTCAACTTGACTTCTCAAACTTGTAGAGCTACAGGATCAGGTATTCCTATTCCAAGGCTGTCAATCTGGGGCAATGCCAGATGTCAAACTGCTTTATAATTGAAGCTTTTGCTGCCTACTGTTTTATCCAAAACAGATTGGTCCGCGCGGGCATATCAAAATATGCCAATCGAAGGAGGCAAATCCACCAAAAAACCCTTCTCAATTCCACAGTATACCGAGGCAGGATTCCCCCGTAAAGACCCCTAGCTCTAAGAATCGTATCTCCAGCGGAGGCCAAAAGTTTGCATCCTTCATCCTCATATGTCAGTCTTCATCATTGTCGGTGCATATGAGATTCCTGGTGTTTCTCAGAATTCTGTCACTCAGCTGTCATATAACATGGAGGGATAACTCACGATGCTCACCGCTCTAATGCAAACACACAAAAAGGACGTGCCTCACTTTGGTGTCTTCTCGGTTTCATCAAATCGGCCTCACTGTAACTTCCTAAAACTTCTAAAACATTATGACTACACACTTCATTTTTTATAAAGATAGGTTCTATGTCTTTCTAGACATTTTTCTTATGGCGATACAGAAAAATTATGCACTGAAACCTGATGCATCATGTATCAATTCTGAGGGAAATGAATGAATCTTGGATGGCAATGGATTGATCATTCAGACAAGCAGGAAATTAGCATTATGTGAAATTAAAGACATCATGATAGTGGTATTTTGGTGTTCAACTCTCACTAGCCTTACTGCATCACACGATTATCACAATTATGCACCTTGTAATCAGGTTTGTTGAGGAAATTTGTTGGGTGTTCATTACAATACAAACAAAAAAGACCACATAGTACTGAATGGACGCTCTTTAGATGCTAACCCACACCTCTACCTCATATCACGTGTTTGTTTGTTGTTGTTTTTTTTCATTCTCTGTACCTCTCTGTCTCTATCCTTTTCTCCTCCGTCTACAGCCATAGTTTATGATTGATTTTCATAAACCAACATTCATCTCTACCTACACGGCTATGTCAGAAGCAATCAGCTACGTATTGATCGTCATTTTGTTGTGCTCACAGTGGCGTGAATGTACGAGAAACTAGCGCACACACAAGTGAACCCATGTATCTAATGAAATGCGCAGGGTGCCCTCGGCAAAAACTAGCACTGTCAAAGCAGCCATGTGTGCGCACCCAAGGACGTGGATGGAGGGAGGGGAGTGTACATGTATTTACCTAAAAATTTGCAAGGACAATGGGGCATGTAACGACATACAACAGCTATTCCTAACATGCAAGATTCATGGTGTTTGTTCAATTTTCCACTGCGGGTCACAGCAACTTTTTGGAGTGGGTGTTGCAAATGCCTTGCATATTTCAATAGCTGCTGCTTTCATGTCCCTCCCGAGAATTTGACATTTTTTTGTAATCAGTCAAGGAGAGGAGATCAGATGATCACAGCATAGCAGACATTCAATCTAATGTTGTGTGCCAACGGGTTATCCCACACCTATATTGTACTACCACGAGTCGTTCCATCTCACTCCTTCAAGCATTTATCATTTGCCCTACCTTTCTCCACCTTGTATCCATCCCACACCTACAATCACTGCCACCACCTATCTCTTGATATTCACCTATCTCTTGATATTCACACATCACCATCCTCCTCCCCCCCCCCCCCCCCAAAAAAAGGGATTTCAGAAACCTTGTGTGTGCATACTGAAAAAAAAAAAAGACTTCTTTTGTACGGATGCTGAAAAGAAGAAAAAAATTCCCATGATTTGCACTGGCATACATTTTATCCACAATAACTGCAATGAATGTTTTTTGGTGTGTGCAAACAACATGGATTACAAAAACATTTTCACCCTTAAATTCACATGATTCCATGAGGAGTTGCAGTTGCGCCTCTAGAGCACTTCGCCTGCGACCATGTAAGTTCTTTTGGCTAATGATACAATAATTTTTTGCATCACCATCCAAAAAGTGATATTTCTGGCATGTGAACCGGACTTTTCGCCATCTCCTTGTGTCTTTCATCTTAGCACCAATCTGTCATCCACTCCAGTAGGGCTAGCAAGAAGTCTCATCCTGTAATAGCCAAGGTCACTGGACCAGCAGCTCTGGCATCACCCTAAGGATTAACCCCCACTACTCAGCATCTCCTCAGGTCGTCCTCCATCATCCACTGGTAAAGGCAAGGGAGGAAGCTAGCAGGATATCACGCTTTGCTCGGCAGCTCCCAGCACATCCACAAGCCACAAGAGCTTCGAACAGGCCAGAACAGTGGGCCCATTTACTTGACAACAGCGAAGAGAAGAAAAATTATTTCATCCCACCCTCCTCCCCCCCCCCCCCCCCCCGTTCCTTGATCTTTAAACTTGAAGGTTTTTATTTTTTATTTTTATGGGGGGGGGGGGGTCACTTGTTTTTAATGTAATGTGTATGCCCTGCTAAAGTTGGGGTAGCACACATGGATCCCCACTCAAGTGTAGGATGTTGACAAAATGTAACCAGCTAGATAACACTGTCAGACTTACATGTGTCTAAAGATTGAGGATTCCCAGGGCAGGGGTAATCACATAAACGATAAACTTGCTTGGTAAATCATACTGCTGAAAGGTGAGCAAGTACATGGCCTATACTAACTTTGGTATAAAAAAATTGCCAAGAGAGTCAAGTTTCAACAAAATGCAAATCAGAGGTTCAGAATGTGAGTTGCTGTAAATACTCGGGACAAAATATCACAAGGTTTCAAATTGTGCAAAGTTTAGGAAAGATCAAATGTGGACACAGAAAACATTACAAAAATAAGTTCAATGTTGTACATGAAATTACATAACATAGATACCACAGCCACACTTTGTATTGAACACTTTCACTGCTTTCTCTTTTCTCGTGTTGTATAGCAATATATATGAAGATATGTTGATATCGCTGACAAATACCATGCTTGGGAAAAGTCTTCCCTTTCCTCGCTGGATGTCGAGGGATGAGAATAACTCAGTTTTGGCAGGCATACACACACACGTACACTTGTCGAGCTGGCTACTCGGGATTCTAACAGCAGGCGAAGTCTGGAAGAAATGAAATGGCCATGAACCCCTTGTTTATCGCACACATCAGCCCAATGCCAGCCTTATCTCAGTTCACACTTCTTGCCCTGAGCTGTTGGCTCTAGCTTCCCAATTTGAGATTCCTCTTAGACAGGACATTTACCCAACACAAATCCTCCCTGCATAGCTTTTCCAACCCTTAACCCAACTCCTTCATAACCTCTTGTTCATCTCCACAACCATCAACCCCCCCCCCCCAACTTTTTTTTTCTTTTTTCGTCTTGTACTCTCTTCATTTTAGTATAGGGGCCAATTCCCTTACACCTATTGTGAACTGAAAGTAAGTTTGGGAATGTTTAGCGTAAAGGATGAATCCAGATGTCAGGTGACTATTTAGAGAAAGCCTGATGGGGGAGAAAATAAGATAAACGTAAACACTTCAAAGTAAATGTCAGAGAATCTCCCGTCAAGGCTACTGACAAGCGGCAGAGCATTCCGCATTAGGGTTGATATCAATCATTCAATTTGAAATTTCATCACCCCGTGCGCTGTTGTTTGTGCTCCACCTAAACTTTCTCCCCCTAGTGCAGCCAGTGCAAACATCTTGGCTGACTTCATGTCTTTCAATGTCAAGGTCTTCTTAAAGCTCAAATTTTGCTTTCATCCTCATCCCGTGCACACACTCCTGTATTTTCTTTGTCTAATTCATATAAGCAACTATTGCCATGTTTAGATCAGGCGGCAGAAAGTCATATTTTTCCTTGGCCGAAATACATATGAAAAAATGCCTTTTCTTCTCCTTTCTTGTGCTGTCTTTCACTAAAGATGTCATCTTTATTGTTTATGTATTTATTGACCATCTAGATTCTGATTAGCTTGCTACTTCTCATCCCCTCCTGTCCTATCCCCTCCCCCTTTGAGCCATCTCTTCTTCGTCATGTTGTGACTCAAGATTTCCGAGAACCAGACCGACCGACTGCATTACAGCAGAGTGAGTCAGTCTACCTCCAGAAGGTGACGGGCCACCTCCTTGATGCCCACAGGACCTCTAACACTTTGTTACAGGGAGTGAACCATACCTGAGATTTTCCAAAATATAACCAAATGAATCCACATAACAAGAATAATGCACTTCTCGATAATTATTGACCTTGGTAGAGCAAAACGAGACAGTGAATTTCTATGGTGATGAAAATATAAATTAAAGTCTTGATAACAAGAATAATGCACTTTTAGATAATTAATTGATAATTGATCGTGATAATTAATCTTGCTTTTCCCTCATTCATTCAGCCATTCACTTTTCCACATTGCAGATTTGACCTCAGAACATGCAGGCACCCATCTGGTCATATGACATTTTGTGAGATATATGGGTCAAGTGAAATTTGTCCCTTACAGAGTTCCACAGCTGGTGGGTCAATATTGCACAAAAAACTTATTTGATTGGATTTCTGAAGCCGTTACCTCAGGCCTATATTGCAATACCCACAAAGTATATATGGACAGCATACCTGGTTCCCACAATCAAGGTTTCTATTCATACCCAGGATGTACAGCACCTTGTCATAAATCAATACAGTGACTCATAGCTAAAAACAAAAAAGTGATTACTATCATTTATTTAAGTATCATCTTACAGTAATTGCCAATTGCCTTCAAAAGACAGATTTTCCAGCCATCATATTTGTTGATGGTAATAAGAAGGTGAGCTGATGGATGTTGGAAAGAATCATATGCCAACCATGAGGAAAAAAAAAAAAAAGGAAAACTCATTTTGCTAGCAAAATGACATCTCTTCTTGGAAGTGACTTTGTCAATCTGGTCAAGTCGTAATACTGTAAAACACGATAAATTCGCGGCATGAAATTTTCGCAAATTGCAGCCGACGGCCTTATACGTGGCATGAAATTTTCGCGAATTGCCACTGGCATTCAACACATATAGCATAGGTAAGAACTTTTGCATGCATTTTAATTTCACAAATCTCGGCTCTCGCTGAATTGAAATGCATGCGAACATTCCTCGTTTTACAGTAACATGATCTACGAGTCGATTCCTGCAAAAACGATGTTTGAATTTATGCTGCCCTTTTTAGTCAAAGTATCCACCAATGAAATGTGTCGGTGACTGAAAATTCAGCTGTAACTACTTTTTGCTGTGGAGATAACATCAAGACAGATGCTGGTACACTTAAGGGTCTGCATTTCACATAATGCGTGATTCCAATGATCAAATACATGAGTGAATGTGCTTCCCTAAGTGGTAAAAATTAACACAATATGAAAATGTCTGATGGCTGATAAGAAGAAGAAACAGAACAGAAAATTAATACGATGTCAATAGTGAATCGCAGTCTGATATTTGCATTACTCTCCTAGTTGTATTATCAGCTGATTATAAGAAGACTGCATATCATTTCTCTCCTATGCTGCAGACATTACAAGTGATATTTTGTGGAGAACATCTCAGAGAAATACATTGGCAAATCACAAGAATTTTTTGAGAACTCTTTAAATAGCAGTCTACATAAACCTACACTGAACAATTCAATTAATTACTTGAACAGATTAGGATGAAATTCAATCAAATTATGACAAAACACATACGAACGACATTCAATTATTTTTTTTTTCTTTCACTCTGTATCTCTAGCCAGAATACTGATTGCATAGAGCGAGAATGCAGGTGCTGAAACACTTACCAAACAAACAAAAAAAAGTATTAAAACTAGAAATGTTGCTATTGCTACTGGTAAGCCTCCACCATAATGCATGGTTCTCCAAATTGGTTTAAAGTAGCTTGTAGGGCCTACATCTTGACAATGTGCGAGACGACAGTTTCACATAAATGGCACAAAATTCTAACGACATGTTTGTCATTCAAATGTGTTGAGCATTTACTCTCCTTGATTAGGGTTTCATTTGGATGGATGGCTAAACTGTTTAACCTGTTGAAGACGAGTCCTGAGAATACTCGGGCAGGTGTCTATGGGAAATGCGTGTTATAGCAAAGTTAGTCCATCCAAATGGGTTAAGAGAGCAAGTATTCGGGGATTTGAGCATTTTCACTTGACCTTTGACCCTATGGCCCTCAATTCTTCAAATAATCACGAACTAGTATCATCCACTTTTATGACAATACTTTTCAGTAATCTTAAGAATATGGGAACAATTTTGACTTGATCTCTGACCACATGGCCAAAATCTTCCCTACAGAATCATTGTGCAGTAATGCATGTACAGATGTACACACCTAGTTTTACTAAGTTTATGCATTGAGTAATCTCAAAAGTAGGGGATGCGGGCAACTTCAGCATTAAATTGTAGAATTTTATCATTCTAACCTGACCTTTGACCTTTGCCCCCATGGCCAAAACCTTTTTATGAGCGTGTGCAACCAAAAGTTGATAGGCACAACTTTGTCCACTCATACATAGGTCCTACAGATGCAAGTTTCTTTAGGATACCTCAAATGGTTTTTAAGTTACACTGTCCACAAAATTGATTACGGACAGAAAGACAGACAGATGGACAGACAGACAAATGTACAATGTGAAAACATAATGCCTCCTGGGACACCTTGTGGTGGAGGCAAAAAAAAAAGAAACACAGTTTTCTGTGTGACTATTGTGCTATAGTTAGTGAGTCTTAAAAAATAAGTCATAAAAATGCAAGGGGCAAAATAAAGGATTGCATATGTAGGCCGTACTTCACAAGAAATTTCACTTCTAAGCAATATGTAGGCATACATTTCAGTTCACGGTACCATACACTTTTGCAAATTGTAGGACTAATGGTGCCATAATTGAAAGGGGGAGCAGTAAAATTCCATTTATTTCTTCTGTGAAATACTTCAGTGAACTTTACGGTAAACATTCAGGATGATTAAAGAATAAGCTGTGGTCATTTTCTTTTCTTTCTAAATTAAAATCACTTATCATTATGAAGACGATGAAAGGAATAGGGTGCACATGTTTCAAGTGAAATGACAAACTTTCTCATTCTCTGATTGCTAATAAATCTCCAGTTTGTGGAAAGAGACATCCACTGGCCACTTCAGTATGTATAATTCCCCCCCCCCCCCCCTTGACTTGAGTGCAATCCACTGCCTCTGTTCCTTATGTCCATGTGGCAAACAAGCCGAGCAGGCCACGTTGAACCTCATTAAAATGCATTACCCCCACTGCATCAACATGAAGTGATCTCCTGATATTGTGCTCAGATTGCGGTAATACAGCCTCCATCTCCTCCTGAGTACCAAACTCTCCTGAATCCAAATTTTTCCTTGAGGAGACTCTCCCCCATCCCCCTCCCTGCATCCCCTCCTCCTCCTCCTCCTCCTCCTCCTCCTCAACCCAGCCATTCTCTCTGCATTACCCTTGTTCTCAACAAAGACATAGAGAGAGTGGATAGAGAGGGAGAGAGAGCACACCAGCAGGAGAAATTGGGGGGGGGGGGGGGAGGGAGAAGGGGGAGATGGGGCAAGGAAGGTGGAGAAGAAAAGGTCAAACATGTTTTCGTAGTGCACTTTTCAATTACAAAATACCAATTCATGCCCTGAGATGCCTGCAATCCACTGAAATATGTGTATCAACATCCACAGCCAGAAGGAAGGGGGGGGGGGGGGGGTGGGAAGATGGAGGAGATGTAAGAGGGAAAATTTATGTTGCACTCCTATAGGGAGTGAATGCCGGCCCACACAAATAACTTTCCTGATGATTGAAAGAGAACACTGCCCTCATTGGCCTTGATGGCTTCACAATCCGTCACAGTGATGTTGTTCCTCCTGCAATTCCAGCGCTCCATGTTTTGTGTTCTACAGCATTCTCCTTGTTGCAGTGGATTGGAGAAAAGTTGATGTGGCTATCTCTATATAGCTCCCTCTTTGATGAATTAACTGAACTAGATCTGATTAACTTGTTTTCCATTTTGCCCCCACCACGTCATGACCGGGACTTAGAAATAAATTCAATCAAAGACTCATTTGAAGTTCCCCTTTCAATTTTATTTTCCCAATAATTTCCCTGAAACTTTATATTTGTGCTCATACAAGATGGCTTTAATCCTTTTAGTGTACAAGAGAACAGCCAACAAGAATCTCTGACAAACTCTTGAAAAAAAAAATAAAAAAAATCTGACATAACATGAATTTCTGATGAACTTTATTTTTATATAATTATTATAATTAACTTTCAAATAGACAGGGAAAATGAATTTCTGAAGAAATCTTAAAATGGTAAGAACCTTTTTCATGTCACAGAAATTCCTACTGTATGTCTAAAATTGGGACATTTATGTCCAATTCCTCATTCAGCTTTAAAAAAAAATCTACACTTTGACGCCCCCCCCCCCCCCACCGAAAATAAATCCAAGCAAACAAATATGAACGCTTGATGAATTACCAGCTTCGCTGCTCATACATCTGTAGATTTAGCGCACAAAATGGGTCAACATTTTCTCAACTAATCGAGATATATTGGACATATTTTTTCTTGAACCCTAGCTGCTTGCCGTCATTTCAGTATGAATCAATTTCATCCCGTCTCCCATCTGCACTGCCTTTTGATCACAGCATCTCAGCCGATTGTCTCCCGCTCAAAAACACGGTAATTGAATCAATAGTCGCAAATTACCAGACAAACAGGCAGAAGTACACTCATATCTCGCCTTAAAAAAAGCCCCAGCACAGGATTGGGGGAAGGGGGGTGGGGAGGAGGGAGGGAATGGAAAAGATACATGTTGTCATTATCAATGCCAATTTCACTACTCTCTCAAGATGATGGTAGGAAGTATCACAGGATGCATGAGATGATATGAGGGGAAAGGAAATGCATCTAGACAAACAGATAACAATACAACCATATAACAACTGTGAGAATGAAATTGCAAATATTTCGTCACAGTACGATACGCCCAAGCTTACATGGGTAGTTCCAAGCATAATTTCTGTAAACAGCCAGATTGAGATGTCTGATTTCTTTTTCTACGTAGTCCATCCACTAGTCATGACAGAAAAGGGTTTTCCATGTTCCATGCTTAACCAGGTATTTGGAAACAAGACTTACAAAGTTTTCCTAAATATGCACATTAATAAAAAAAAACAACAACAAAAACATTCTGACTCTGACAAGATACAATTTTTGTATGATGATGATGACAACCTGCATTTATATAGCACCATTTGTCTGCAACAAACATTCAAAGACATCATTTCTTCAGAACCTCTGCATTACATCTGAACATGATGTCATAAAACAACGCAGTTCACCGATATTTCGGATAAGGAGTGAGAGACAAAAGCATGAATATCATCTTCACTTCTCGGGCTGTATCTGACCATCCTCTTGGGAAAGGAAGAGAAAAGGTACAAGCCATGTAGGGATGTACTCTATATATATATATCAATACCCCTGTGCAAATTACCCCTCTGCTTTGCAGTATGCAGGAGACTTGCCCCGTTTGCTCTGCACTCTGGGACGCAGATGATAACAACATCTATTGATCTGTTTGCATTCCAGGCCATTGGGGAAAAATATGTTTATGGATTCTCCAGCATGGGAGTAGCCCTCAGGACGTACACATGTCCACTTGTGACTCTTACTTTTTTTTCTGTCTGTTTGTCTGTCTGTCTGTCTGTCTACTTGTCTATCTTTCTGTTTTCTCCCTCTCCCTGCATCCTTCACACACACACACACACACACAGACACATACACACAGACACAAACATTCTCTCTTTCTTTCTCTCTCTCTCTCTATCTATCTATCTATCTCTCTTTCTTTCTGTATCAGTGCCTCTCGGTATTTCTGCCATGTCACATTTTCTAAACAATTATTGGACAAATAGAGAAATGAAATGATTACATGAAATGTAGGCCCATGTATATTCTAATACATCAACTGAAAGGCTGAATTATTCATTCTCAGATGGATGAAGTACCTTGGGTGATTGAATGTATTCAGCAGATCATCTGCTCAACATTTAGGCATATGCTCCTGATTTCTGATTATATCAATTTGATCTCCTTCTCTCTCTTCCCCCCCCCCCCCCCCCCCACAATAACATCCATTTATCTATTAAATGTTCATCAGCACCTCATTCTGGAATTTTTTTTTTGGCAAATGTAAAGTGTTTTGTTGATTAACCAGATTCAGTAAAAGCTAATATGAGCAGAGGAGAGAGAGAGAGAGAGAGGGGGGGGGGGGGAGGGATGGAGTCATTTTAAATCAATATTTGATGTACTAGTAAGGGCTACTCATCTCCACACTCACTGTGTGTGTGTGAGTAAAAGCACACAATTTGCCCTTGGGCTCAAAATCATTCTGATTCTTGGAACTGGATGGCGTGACAGTTCTGACGTGTACTTTTTGTTTGTTAGCACTTGAGACTTATTATGGAATGCGAGTCCCCAGGCAGACACAACACTGATACATGTGACTAAACTTTCTATTACACAAAGCTCTGATATACATGTATAGTTATAAAGGCAAAGCTTGTGGAAGTATCAAAATATATACTCATGACTGGAAAGGTTCTGAAATACATTTATAAATCTCTGATCTCTGGACATGTTGAGAGAGATAAAAATGAATAATATAGAATGTCCAGACTTTATCTTTCTACCCACATCCTGTTTTGGTTCTTTTCTTTCAATACAGTATAAGTGCTCATCACATCATCATACCAATTCACTTATCACTCTTCTCAGCAAGAAACAAGAAACTCTGACATGGTTGTGTGGGAAAGCACATTTAGAATGAACTTAATTTTTTCAAACTTACATGAAAAATACTACTTTCCTTGTATGATTAATAAGAATTACTTTTTCTGTACCATATGTGTTTCTGTTTGCGCTACTTCACCACCACAAATGCAGGACCAATATACTCTCTGATTATTTGCATTTCTGGATATATACGTAGCATGCCATCATCCTGCATGGTTGATTACATGCAAATTGTTTTGGACACTGTCCATGCTGGTATGCATATTTTACTTGCAGGTTCCAAAAAAGAAAAAAAGAAAAAAGCAAGTTCAACAAAAAATGCACTAGCTGAAAAAAAAAACAAAAAAACTGTCTCTGTTGCTGCTACTAGACATGGATCTGTACTCTATTACTGTACACGCAGCATACAGGAGAGATGATGCACATATGGTCATGACACACGGATGATCAATAGCATTTGAATGAACAGATATTAATGCATTTCGGCAATTCCTTCTGCCAAGGCGTGTAAAAATCCCTAGAGAAAATTCTCCTCACTATTAGCGTGGCTGTTTGTGAACCAAAAAAAAAAAAAAATGAAAATGAAAATGCTAAGAGCGTGAGGTTGTTTTTCTGGATTGTGATCATTAATGATTTACTGGTAGTACACTTGTATATTCTCCCACCCCCCCCCCCCCCAATAAACATACCCCCTTGTTAGGTGTGTTGTTTTTTTGTTTTCTCTTTCTGACTACATCCCTGTTCCCTTGGGCACACTGCCTGCATGGCAGGAGGCTTAATTAGGCTGCCTACAATTAAGGCCCTCTCTACACTGCTGCAGCATCCAAATGTGACAAACAACTCTTTAGTGGACTAAAAAAAAAATAAAATAGAAAACTCCTAACCTTCATCACCTAGACTTGGCTTGTCTAAACTCGGCAGTGCTCATCCATCTGTAACAGTATGAGTATAGTACCACTAAGTAGAGCTGGATTTTGTTTATTAGTACTTACCAGTAACAGCAGTAATGATGTACATGATGATAATCATTAGATGGTTGACTCATTTTAATGGTAATGAATATTGATTACTGAACATAAAACTGTGATACCAATGATGACAGTAACAGTGATAGTAAGATACAAATAATAGCAAAAAAAAATGTTTATAATAGTAATAAAAAAAAAATAATACTGAAAATCCCAGTAATAATAACAATGATAACAAAGAGAATTATCATAATCCTCACCATTTTCATACCACTATCATGATTATCCTCATTGCTAAATATCATCTTTGTCATTAAAACCAATAACAACAACGAAGAGCCTAGGGCTAGATGCCACAGATGAAGACGTTTCTCACATTAGAGCAGAATTTTCACAGAGCTTCATGAATTAGTCCATCCCTTCCCCGTGCTGCGACGAAGACTACTCCAAGGTGCCCCGACGCAACGCCACGAGGGGTATCTGGGCGAAGCCAGAGAGTCATTAGCGATACCATAGAAACCCTTCTTTGCATCGCGGCAATCAATGAGGGCACAACAACAGATTCCCAGTGTCGACTTGTTTACCCGACAAACAATGAGCCAGACATCTTTCCAAAATAGATGATCGGCGTTCAGCATCCGTAACAAGAGGGGAAAAAAGACATAATATTCGATGGCAGTCGAGAAATACGCCTATATATAAAATCATATTGTCATAGGAATTCATTCTGACCTCACAAAGTCCATATATTTTGGGAATTATGTGCCCTTGCTCTTTTCTTTCATTTTCTTGACATAACAACATTTTGTAAGAATCTATAACTCTGCACACAAATGAATATATGACATGATCAAGAAAAAAGATGCTACACACTAGTCTGTCTCTCCAGACCCTTTTTACAACAACCAAATCTGGTTTTCATCACAGACATCACAAACACAGGTACATGAATATGTTACAGAGCTGGCAACCGATGCAAACATCTTTGTTCATAACTCTGCAGAAGAATGAACTTGTATCACACAGTTTATAGGACATTTCCTTCCTTCCTTCTATCCGCGAAAAGTTTTGCCACACTTAACAAAAGGATGTGTTTCTGATTACAGTCCTCAAGCACATTTCAATAAAAACATGTTTTGAATTTTGGTGTGTTCAGACACTGAAATGAGCCTCCTACTAGACTGCTAAAAATACAAATGGCATTCCACACAACAGCTGCGTCACAAACTCAATGCCTGTCAAACATACAAATCTTGATAACCTTGTAGGCAAGACTACATACCGACATGCGCCATGCAATATAAGAAATTTTAGAGGTCGAAACATTGGAAAACACTTCCAGACCGCGACTGACCAAACATGAATTCGTCTAAACATGAATTCGTCAGATGAGAAAGATAAGGGCATTAAGGTGCAACTAATACCATAGGTTATGGGAACCTTAACATCCTCATCTTACTCAACGGACAAATTGAGAAATGTTTCTGGGAGACGTGTCATTCAAGTTTGATTTTAGACTTACCAAAACTTCACATTATACTCAATGAGCAAAAACATACTTATAAAACAAGGAATATGAAATAAGTTTGTAGACAGTCTAAAAATGTTTCAGGTATGTCTTTAAACAAAAGCCTTTTTAGAAATTCTCGCTTTTACACTTAGAAGTAAAGACTATATACTGACCTCCATGTGTTGTGCATGGGTGCATTCGAACGTAGCGTACAAATCTGACTGCTAGCAATGAAATAGTTACATTTATATGGTATAGGCAGAATTCTTTCTCCTATTGCTCAGTTTGAAATGAAAAAAAAAAGGTTGTGTAGAGTGAGACCTTGTAGATTTCAGTATCAGATTTACATGTAAAATCTTACATATCACGGGGGACATAGTTCCTGCTTTTCTTTTCAATGGTTGTTGTGATATTAGACCCATTAACAATTTACAAACACTTCTTGTAACCACTACACCTATAAAAGGATAATTCTGAGACATGTTTTGAGAAAATTTTTGGACAGCTGTAGGAGAGAGAAAAGCATAAGGAGCTGTGGTTTTTTAATAGTATTAAACAAAAAATTGTTGTTTCAGTACCGCCCTCTCTACAGTGAATCTCCACGAGAGAGAAAATGAGAAAAGCAGTACTTCAACATCTTACCCTGATAGTGCAGTACCTATCGGTGTGCTGTTTTACATAGAAATAGGATGGGGAAACCAAACTTGCAACTTATTCTACTTCATACTATATGATTAGAAATATTTCCCTTACATTAGATATATTGAGTTGGAAGGAGAATCTTTTTTTTGTTTTTTTACTTTTCACAAAAAATTTTTTGTTAAATTTCTGAACATGAAATATATTTTCATGATTCAAAATGTCATTTTTCTTTTCATCAAACACGTTAATTTCAGAAATCCTACCAGTCAATCGATAATCATAATTTATTACTTTTGACATATCATATTCATTGAAACAAGCAAGTTTTGTTTGCATATTCCACAGTTTAGAAAGAACATGAAATCAGCAAGAAATATAATTTGCCGGCAGGGGGAGAAATAAGGACAATTTATATCTCTCACTGAGAGTTCTGCACATAAATCAAAAACAACAAAATGAATGAAAACAGACAGCAAATTTCTTCAATAGCTACCTGCCATTCAATCAAAAATTGACATAGTTGTGTTAGTACAAGTAGAACTTAAAAACAAAATGGAAGTCCCGGTCAAGTTTACATATGAGAGAGAAGGTCAAGTGTGCATTTAAGGGAGATGTTATTGTTGCCGAGGTAGAATATTGAAAATAGGATGTGGCTACTTCCCTGGAATAAGCCCATGATGAGGTTTGAAATACAGTACAGCACAGAGGAAAAACGCATGATTTTCATATTGACCCACACATCGCTGTCCTCACACAGCATTGACCCTTTTCTTCGTGGAAAAAGACAAGCCGTCATTAATTATTCATGTGTTTTGTAGCACTGCAGGAAATAGCTATAATATCAACCAGGCTCCTGCTGATCAAGCACAGTGATTGTGAATGAAGTACTCAGTGAGAAATGTCGACTTGTCGGCATTTTTTTAGACACAGGCAAAGTCATATTTTCTGAAATGAAAAACAAAAAAGTGATGACAAATCATTGTTCTTCATGTTTGTTTCTTTTTTCCAGCTTCTACATTCTGCTATGAGCCCAGCACAAATAAAAAAAAAAATACTATAGAAGTCGAAATTTTTCGCAGTGTTGAAATTTTCACGCATTTCGCGCAGCCAGAAACTAATACAAAACTAGAAATGTCGCTACAGCGACTGGTTATACCCCCGCCAAACAACATTTCATAAGCTTTGGTCAAAACAACATTTCATAAGCTTTGGTCAAAAAACTGAGGAAGTAGTTAAATCCGCAAGATCTTTCCTTGATCTTCTGCCATTAATATGCCGTTACCATGGCAACGTACTTTTGGGTACTGTCGAAAAATGCGTCTTGCACATCTACAACCAAAGGCACACATCTGTACCAAGTTTCATGGAAATTGGGCAAAAACTGAGGAAGTAGTTTGCAACACAAAATTTTCCATCATTTTGGCTCATAATATGTGAGCTGTTACCATGGCAACATACTTTTTGTCACTGTCAAGAAATGTGTCATGCTGACCTATATCCTAAGACAAACATTCAATATGAATTCCATGAGAATTGGAAGAACACTGATGAAGCAGTTTTGCCATGAAGCAGTTTGCCCTATATTTTACCAATAACATGCCGTTACCATGGCAATGCACTTTTTGCCACTGCGGAAATATGTGTCTTGCACATTAACATATTCAGATGAACATCTGTACCTAATTTCATAAAAATTGATCAAAAACTGTGGGAGGAGTTCGCGACGCAAGATTTGTACCCATTTTTGCCCATAATATGCTGTTACCATGGCAACGTACTTTTGGGTACTGTCAAAAAATATGTCTTGCACATCTACAACCCAAGGCACACATCTGTGCCAAGTTTTATGGGAATCGGTTGAAAACTGAGGAAGTAGTTCGTGACGCAAGATTTGCAACGGACCGACCGCCCGACCGACCGCCCGACCGTCCGCTGATTCCTATATACCCCCTTCAAACTTCGTTTGGCAGGGGTATAAATATAAGCATGCGAAAATTTTTGCTTGCCATATGTTGCAGTAGTTGATGTCTTGATTCCGCGGAATCAAAAACATGCGAAACCCATCATTTTACCCGGCGGAGCACCGAAAATTAGTCACACACACAAAAAAACAAAAACAAATCATGTTTACAGTACTGCTCAACATACTTATCAAATCACCATGCTTGGTGTGATGAATAGTTAAATGTTAACCCATTGAGGATGAGCTGCTTTTGCTATAATACACATTTTCATTAGACTCCTGCCAAAGTTTGCTACGTGTACTCGGGACTAGCCTTCAACGGGCCAAGAACTAAATGAAGCAATGAAATGGCAGTGTGAAACGTTCGTTGACATACTGCAGCGATACAAGAGCAAACGTTTCAGTCGGGACATAGCCTTCCCTTCATCCATTTCTTGATTTGAACATAATACTTATTCAGAATTTTGCATTGGGGCATCACATTACATCGAACAAAGACTTGATTTTTGCTAATTTTGTGTCTCTCAACACATAACAGCAGTATCCATTCCATCCAGTCTGCAGTGAAAAAGGGGGGAAAAAGGAAAAAATAATTAAATACTGGTTGGTCTGTGCCTTAATTCACAGCGCATGAGGGAGACTTATTACCCTCGTCAGGGAATATAGACTACAAAGGTTCTACTATTACACGAGCAGGTATGACAATACTAACATGTTTCTGAAAGTGAACACGAGTCATCGATACTGTGTTTACTTTTGTGACTCCCAAGAAAGGGGGTTGGGGGGACTCAAGAAAGTAGGGAGGGAATGATGGTATGTATTCAATCCACACGCTCAAGAGTAGTAGCTACCAACCTTGTTTTTAAATCTACACTGTCCCTTCCCCTCCTACCTAATTACATTATGCAAGAAAGACCAGACTTTATTATTGCACACAATTATATACAAGTTGTATACATTCACAACACACCACCTCATACAGACTTCGACCTAAATATTATATCAATTTCTAAGAGTTTTGCACACTACGGTACCTTTATCAGCCATGACAGCTTTAACCCATTGAGGACGGTTTGATTTTGCTACAACACGCATTTCCCATAGACGCTTGCCCGAGTATACTCGGGACTCGTCCTCAACGGGTTAAAGGATTTTTGTGGGTCCTCAGTTTTAGATGGTGTGTACAGATGTACATTCAACCATAACATGTACTTGCACAAATAAATAGGCCTAGATACGTGCTACTCTCCCAGTCCCCTTTCTCTGTCTCTCGCTCTCTCCCACTTTTTTCATTTGGTCACATGACCGATAAAGTTTGTCTTGGTATCACTGTTTTGTTTTTCCTTTCTAAGAGAACTATGTCACTATGCCATGTTATTTTCTTTTTTTTTTCATATTTCAAGGAGGGGGGGTGGGCTGACATGGGGTTAGGTTTGAGGATGAATAACAGATGATATATTTATATTCTCTGGTGTTCTCTTGTAACTCTTTGCCCTGATATCTCATTTTCAGTGACTAGGTTTGCCTTCAAAATTCACATATTTACGATCAAAACAAAATTCTTGGGATGTTCCACCCATGACTCACTTGGGGCGGTATTGCTCTTTGCTGGACTCTAGAAGGTTGGCTGGAGTGTAAACTCATAGGACTTTTTTCTCTCTTTTTTTTTTTCAGCTGAAGTATAGATTACAGAGCATTTTGAAAAATAAACACCCATTGCTGTTCCCTACTCACAAATAGCCCATTTTGTTGTGGAGGAAAAGTGCTACGTGACTGCAGTCATAGCTCAAGGAAGCCTCGCTGGAAATGAGAAGAGCAACAGAGACGTCGGAGAACTCTGCGGTGCACGTTAGCCTCGTCCTCCCAGTAAACAAACCTGCTCCATCTCAGCTCTTATGTTCCTCTTCTTATCAATAGCTATGTATTGTATCTCTCCTAAGGTACCTCTCTTCAAAACCAATCCTGCTGTCTCCCTATACAAATAAAATCCTCACCTTCGTTCAGTTATTCGTAGTAGATCAGCATTAGAGGTGATTTACCTGTAAAGACGTGAAATTTCAAATGCTATAAGTATAACCCCCTAATCTTACATCCTATTTCATGATGTCATGTGATTCAGCTGGTTTCTTTTCCCCTAATTATCAAAGGGAACTTAAACAGCACTTAGCACTTTAAATGGTGTGTACAGTTCTGGTCGAGGTGAGGATTTAGCTTTTAACGTTTTGTGAGATATTCAGAAACCACTCTATGAGATGTCAAAGAGCATGCAGTCCTAAGGGGTATCAAAAGTTTATTCGATGAAGATCGGGTTTGAAATGGCTGAGATATCCAAAAACAAGGTGAAACAATGAGATCCTAATAAAGTTGTGGCATGTCGCCTTTTATTATTAGCACTTTTTTGGGATATCTCAGCCATTTGAAAACCAATTTTCATCAAATAAACGTTGAATCCTTCTTAAAATTACATGCTCTTTCATATTTCATAAGAGGCTTTTCATTATCTCACTTAGGAATGTTCAAAACATGAATCCCCACCTCAACCAGTACTGTACAGTCCCTGTAACCTACTGCCAATGCTAACCTGGTTGGCCCTGTATGAAGGCTAATTTGAGAATTTGAGAATCTGGTAAAGAACAAGTTAACAGAGTAAAAGGGAGTCGGATATTATAGTTGTTCGACTGAATCAATCAGGACTTGTTTGCTGCCCACTGCTGTACATTCGAAAAACCACGGCTAGCACAGCCCAGGTAGAATAGAATC
This sequence comes from Diadema setosum, assembly GCF_964275005.1. Classification (NCBI taxonomy): domain Eukaryota; kingdom Metazoa; phylum Echinodermata; class Echinoidea; order Diadematoida; family Diadematidae; genus Diadema; species Diadema setosum. The sequence goes on from NC_092691.1 coordinate 21,669,373, forward strand.
GTCCATCAGTGAATAGTGTGTGTACTGCAGCAAAAGCTCACTGGTAATGATCGACTTCAGTTGAGCATGACTCTGCACGTGTGCTGTGTTACGGAGATCATGAGCCAAGCGCAATTATGCACTGTAATTCAGATGTACGTACAATGCTCATGACCCACCCGAGCAAATTTTGCACCAGATTCAGGCAGTTCAGCAAAGAGTACTGCATTGACAAGCTATGACAAATTGATTTATAAAATGACTGAATGATCACCCATCCTGATCTTAATTTTTGCTTGTATTTTGGCCGTTCAGGGCCCACCATCTCAAGGACGCACTGTCTTATTTATAGGTGGTTATCATGTGCGATCACCTTTACTCCGGGTTGTTCATCACTGTTGGGACACTAGCATCGCATTCTTTGATCACACCAAAGTATGCATCTGTCTGTCATCAAAGTGCATCAGGCGTATCTTGTGTTTGTTAGTTTAGAGGCTCACCCTGCATATTACGTTTCCATGCCACCTTGATTTACGTCAACGAGAAAAAAACAAAAAATCACCCTCCAAACAGAATCATCAATTGATCAGCAAAGACAAATGGCAACTCTCTTTCTCTCTCTCTCTCTCTCTCTGTATATATCTGTATTTCTCAGTGATCATGATCACTCTATATGCTTCTTCAAATATCCCATAAAGAATTCAACAAATTTTTCTGAACACAAACAGTCAATTAGTTTGGATCAACCACATACGGAACAAATAAAAGGGAGAAGGCAGGAATAACACGACTCCATGGAAACACACACAAAAACAGAGAAAAATAATTAAAGAAAGCAGTGAGAAGAAATATACCACCATCACAAACCGGCAATCAATGAGAGATAGATAGATAGGTAGACAGATAGATAGGTAGGTAGATAGAGAGGGAGGGAGGGAGAAATTGTATATTTTCCAGAAAATTGGAACAAAAATAATGTGAAAGTTATGGACAGTTGAATAGATGGAAATTCAGTTGTAATAAAAAATTCTATTCTATCACTTTTTTTTTAAAGATTTGTATCAGATATGAATATGAATACAGTAGTAGAGGTTTTGAAGTGGTTTCAATTTATGCTTTAAGTATAGAATCAAAGTGTTTGAAGAGAAATCCTTTGAAAGTACATGGATGTTTTTGTTTGGGATTTTCTTTTCCTCCTGATATCGAGCATCAGGATATATCAACCTCTAAGCAAAGCTTTTACTTTCTTTTTAAAACTTCCACAGAAATCTATTGAGGAGCACTGGTTCTGGTATCCAGTTATAAGACACTACAGGCTTAAATTTGACATCGCCCAACCCTTCTCCCATAAATCAGAAAGCCATATTGGGGGCATTTTATACTGCCCATTCATCTTCACTGGTAGTGTGTTTATTGGCTTCACAAACTGACCTGCATCTCTACAAACACAAGAAACACCCATGAAAGCCATTCCTGGATAGGTTGGAACGCTACATCTAGAAGAAAATGAAATCTTTAATCTAAATAAAAAGATACATCTTACCCCCTGTTCAGACACAAGCCAGTTTATACCAAACTCGATACAGAAACGACGAATAAGGAATCATCGTATAGCCGACAGACAGTTCAGACGCCAATTTCGATCATTCCGGAAAAACGTCGTATAGATGTGCAGTTTCTCACTGCGCATGTTGTTATGATCATGAGTGACAGGTACAAGGTCACCTTTCATGCTCGCTCCCATTAAGCCCCGCCGTTATACCGTTCTATGGTTGCCATACGTTCACACGCACAATGGACATGATGGAATGCTGATTCATTATCAAGTTCTAGTTCGAAACGATGCTCTGACCGTCGTTTCGCTATATGTCGTTTTGTTATACGTAGTTTCGTTAGTCAGCATTCAGACGTTTAAATTCATCGTATAGCCATACCGTTTTGCTCTGGTTTCCAAGCTTCTGATGGGGGATTGGGGGAGGGTGGAGGGGAATATACACACATAGAGAAGACCCCACACAGCTTACATTCACTGTTGTCATCTAGAAAAATGTATGATTTATGGTGCCCAAGGCTTGGCCATATAGTGGTGAGGGGGTGAGGGTTAGGTATACACATTGCACCCCATCATGCGCCACACAGGCAAAACTGTCACCCCTTGAGCCCCATGGGGCAGATCTTGTGCTGGGGGGGGGGGTGACTTCTACAGAAGAACAGCCAACCTCAATATCAATAATTCTTCAGCCCCTTTCTCCTCGAATCATTTTCATATCACCATTATCCATTTATGTATTACCTTCGGCAATTCTTGAGAGCTTCCCAGAGCAGATGTTTTCTTCTAGGCGCTAGGGAATTTCGTTACAAGTAACCACGTGTGCACTCTGTGTTCTGCACACTATGAATTCTACTGTTTATTCTCCTCTTTTACTGTCATTATCATAACCAGTTCATATTACATGAGTGCAAGGACTTTTTGCATCTACAGTGAGTAAATTTAGACATACATGGATATGCCAGTTAAAACTTGTTTATCGTTTTATCGGCATGATATCTTTCTTTCCTTTATCTGTGTTTGGCATGGGTGGGGGGGGGGGGGAGGGGAGTTGGCTGACTCAAAAGTACAGAGAGAATTGCAAAAAAAAAAAAAAAAAAAAACCTAAAACACAGCATATCTCTCACCTTTCTGGCAGTGTTGGGCAGTCCAACAGAGTTCTGCTACATCACCGCCGGGAGTGGCCTGGCGACAGATCCTTTTACCATCTTCTTCCGGGCAGAAGTTGAAGCACTCGTCTTGCGCCTTGTTCTCCTTGATGAAGTTGTTCTCCATGCCCTGGACCTGGATGAGGGACCAGTCCACAGTGGACATGTAGCACAGGTTGATGTTCTTCTCGATGCGCACCCAGCCGCGCATCACCGCCGTCAGGCTCGGCAGCCCGATCTCCTGCATCTCGAACATCTCAAAGATGATGAGGGCATAGTTGTAGAAGAGGCTGTTGCCGCGGATCACCGCCAGGTTGGGGAAGATGTGCCGCAGTGTCTGCAGGTTCTTGACGCGGAACATCATGAGGTAGTCGGTGATCTCGCGCAGCTTGGGGAAGGACAGCCCCTCGTACTCACTTGGCTGGGCATGGTCGATGAGTAGAATCTGGAGGTTGCCCTCGATGACGGTACAGTTCTCAAGCTTCCGGAAGTTTGCCACATTATTCCGGATGTCCATAGAACCACAAACTGCAAGATGAGGGGGGGGGGGGGGGGGAAGGAGATTAAGGTAATCATATTCATCATTGTAAGTTAAGTTGGTCACCTTACTTTTCTAAATACTTTTCTTAAAACTTGACTAAAATAATTAAGTCTTTCTCTTGATATCGGGATTGATGTAAAGAGTGATAAAGGTTGATGGTTCACAGCCTTCGTGTTTTAAAGTTATTTCATCATGCTCAACAAGACTGAAATAGTCCCCGCGTTCACATTGGTCCCCGCGACGCGGGGACAGCCACAAGAGATCTTATCTTTTTTACGACTGACCGTTCACATTGGTATCTCATCTGTCCCCGAGCTGTGGGGGCATTTTGGGGCTTGGAGCGAGCTCTGCCACTTGAATCCAGGCATAGCGCATGCGCACATTTGATGACCACAGCTGGACGCTATCAATTACGCCCCAAGGTCACTCTCCCCTCCAAATCTTGTCCCCGTACCCGACTTGCTTCGCGGGGACGAGGGGACAAGTCCCAGCGAGCGTTCACATTATGGTTTTTGAGGAGAAAGTCCCACAGCTCGGGACTTTCCCCGCGTCGCGGGGACCAATGTGAACGCGGGGTATAACACTTGACGATTATCCTTCCAGGAACACAAAGAGAGGGAAACAATGCCAAAACTGGTGGACATAGACTACAGCTGATGCCACTGAAGTCACTTCTTCATACACTTCAGTATTTTGGGTACATAAGTCATAAGTCCACCCTGTAATATCCTAGGATGACCATATCTTGGAGAAAGATATTGAAAAAAAAAATCAAGACTACTGATACTCATAAGTACAAAGATCAAAGCAAAATTGATACATGCATAACAGTGCATGCAGTAAGTTTCCCAGGAAGTTTCCCTGGTAATTTCTTGAGAAGTTTGTGGTCACACTGCCCAATTTACGTGAGGTGAAATACCTGGTAGTTTGTAAAAAAATGTGTAGTTTTTTTGTAGTGACTGCAGCTTTTGAGATGTTTACTGTAAAACATGATATATTCGCAGCATGAAGTTTTCGCAAATGGGAGTCGATGGCCTTTTTTTGCGGCATGAAATTTTCGCGAACAAATGCATTATAGTGTGGACAAGAACTTTCACATGCATTTTAATTTCGTGAAGTTTGGCGCTCGCAAAATTCATGAAAATTAAAATGCATACGAACATTCCACATTTTACAGTACTTAATATTTTGTGGTCAAAATGGTCATAATAACTTACAAATTTTGATAAAACTTTTGCAGAACTGTTACATTCCCTGCACTACTTTTTAAGTGCGATGTCAATGCTCTTATTGCTTGGGGTTTTGTGGATTTTCTTTTAGGCAAAAGTTGGAATTTCACACTCGGTCCTTTTAAAATCATTCTATTTCACACTCTATCCATTCAAGATAATTTTCTCTCCAGTCCCAAGCAAGGCTGGACATTACCCTTGACTGATTACTACATCCAGCCTTCCAAAAACTATGATGAGTACCATGTCCCCTATCAAGTGGAATAGAGTATACGTACAGTCTTGATTGCTGCTAAAATCAAAGACTTTCAACGGGTAAAGATATCATCACTTTCTGCAGTGTGCATGGGGTGTTGCGCAAATTGCCACTGGGGGTCAATGTTTTGCATGTCCTATGCTCCATGTTCTAGTTTGGCTAGAGACCGAGTGTTACTTGGTGTAGCATTTTATACAGAAAGAGGTACAATGAGAAAAGAAAGGTGAACTATTCCCTACTTAAAGCTCAACTCACAAGCAGTGTCATCTGCATTAGCATGTCCCTATTGGCTTCCCATAAATGAATAGATACATAGAGTGGGTCGTGGATAAATCAATCAGATAAACATTTGTTGCTATGATTGATCGAACAGGCACTGCCCCTTTCTGCCAATAAAGTACGCATTAGCGGGCACAATAGCCACTTTTTCTGGATCATGAGATTCAGTGGGGAGCTCTTTTCTCAAGGATCCTGGGGCTCCTCGGACAGTTATTTAATTTCAGGTCTTTTTCTTCCAATTTGTTCCAGTGTCCTTCACAAATTTTCCCCCAGCTTGGCTGCTGACCATAAATTTCCCGTTTAGAGTCAGTTGCCTCTGGAAAGCTCACAAAGGCCATGGACAGGCTCCGAGATAAAAGAAAAAGAAAAAAAAAAGGAAAAACTGAAGAAAAAAAGTTTGCAAAGTCAATTTGCTATACTTCACTGCCAATGCCACAAGTCTGTTCTTCCTATACAATCTAATTTTAGAAGCAGAAGTGTAGTCCCCCCCCCCCCCCCCCCAAAAAAAAAAAGGAGATGTATACCAGTAAAGGACATCTCAACCTGTGGGTAGTACATTGTACCAGTGCTTACCAGCTACTTACATGAACACACTTGAAACTGTATGCAGGATATGTTATAAGCCTATAAAGTGTGATAGTTCTTATGAAACAAACACATGCATGATACCAAGAAATGTTGATATGTCTCAGCATATTCTGCTTCAAATTTTGCACTCTAGATATATGTATCTGCAGCTGATCTCTTATAAACTGGTATCTTGTGAGTACTGTAGGCTCCGATGATAATTTTCAAACTGTTTTATTTCACGCTACTTGTCCCAATAACTACTCTTCATATAGGGCTACACCATATTGAATCATAGAAAGTTAACTCTGGCCAGCAACAGCTTACCAACATATCATGAGCAACTTCACTCACTTTCACGAAAATTTCTCCCAAACACTGATTTCTATGTTACTTTGCAGAGTAAGAGAACATGCATACATTCTAAACCTTGATCTGGGTCCAGTTCTACATGGAGTCGAAAAAGAGCATTTATAATACATGACAACATTAGGAAACAAATGCAATCTTTCACAAAAAGAGAACTATTGATGAGAGAAGTTTCCATAGAAACAAACATGCTTGGGTGGGATTCCGTGTCCTCCACCACTACACTAAGAGGTGTTTCACACCTGCAAAAGAACTTGCTTATAACCACATTCTGCAACTGCATTCTTTCAGACTAAACATGGGTCTGGCTAGATTTACACTGTATTTGGAAACGGAAGTGAGCTCATCACTGACCGGAAAAAATGATTTTCCACACAACACTTGTTCAGAAACTCCATAGCTTGTTCAAATCAAATGCAGAACTATTGACCCATTTTACATGCAAAAAAAAAAAAAAAAAAATATATATATATATATATATATATATATATATATATACCAAGGCCTATACACACCCATTATAGTGGAAGTGAATACAAGGTCAAGTGACCTCCATCTCATTACACTTGCCTTCCAGAGGTCATCAAACACTCTCGAGACTGCAAATGCAACACCAAAATTGAATTTCAATTGGTCAGCACCTCCGGGCCATGACTAGCCAAATGCGATTTGAGAAATGTGTTTGGGAGGAAGGTGATTCATGCACGTTTGCTTTCAGCTTTATAACAAATAATTATTCAATTAGTGTAAAACATGTTTCTTTAAAGCATTTTCAAAGGAGTTCTTCAGCAGTCGGAATGGGCTCGGATGGCCTGAAAAAAAGACATGTAAAGGCCCAAAATAAAAGCACATGCAACAATCCATTTTGGAATATCAGTAGCCTGATAGGGCCACCAAAACATAACCATTTTTAAATTTGGTGACTTGACATCAATTTTTAGTGAACCCGAGCCAACAGGCCACAGAGCACTATTTATCTGTATTTCCAAACAGGCCCAAGAAAGTGCCAATAGAAGCATTAGTTTCTGGCACAATGGTTGAGACGTTGCTGTTTTTTGTTGTTGTTGTTTTTATTATTATTTTTTTTTTTTGTTGCTGTAGCTGCCACCTACAAAGGACAACATAGGCCTACTTGTAAGTAATTTGATAGTCAAAATATTTACTTAGAGTGGTTTTCTTGTTTAAACACACAGAGGAAAATCATGATGTCTTCATAACTTTCTGAAGGCATGAAGTGAAGATTTTTACTACACTTAACTTTCTGACACGACATAACAATTGTAACATTTCACACATCCTTTCTAATTACAACAACCATCCAGCCCATTGGGCGTTACCTCTTTCCACAAATTCAATTTCTTGACAAATGCTTCTAAAGAAAAATTGCAAATTGTTTACAACTCCTATCAAAATTAGATTTATTCTTTATTGTTTCAGTTGTGAAATCCCTATTATTACCGGTATGCAGGATGGATATACTGGCCTTAAAAAAATGAAATTAAAAAAAAAAATCTTGCTGGATACTTACCTGTCTAGCCCACACACATTCGTTTATAAATGCAATACCTAATCAGGAGAAATCAGTGCACACGCATCTCATTTCCATTTTGATCATTTCTCTGATTACTACCAGTTCATACGGGGGAAGAATATACAACTATTTTCTCACTGCAAACTTGGGCTGCTCTCTCATGAAAACTTTCACAGATGACTATATTTGGAAATTAAATTGTTTACATGCATCAGAATCATTATGAAATAATTCGACATAATCATACAGTCACTTGTTGGCCATCACTGAATATATGGCCATGGAAATGAAAACTAATGTCTCGAGACAGTTCACGTATCTCGTCATCATTTCTACGTCAATTCTAATCCAAATCATCAGGAATATTCGAGTGTGAATGCTGCCCTTGCCAAGTTGTTTACACGGTAAGGAATCTTATCGAGTGATTGCTCCAGTTTTTTTTTTTTTCTTCTCCTTCTTCTCTCCCCGCAGTCTCAATCTCTCGCTCCTTCTCTCTCCTGCCAATTCTCCTTTATCCTATGGAAGTGCTGCGGTTCGTTCGGACGTAAACATGTTAAAGGGTCGGCAGCCGGATGTCAGCATCTCAATATTTGTTGTCTCACCTCAACCCTTACCTGGAGTGCTGGCATACAATATGTGCCCTGTGTTCCCCCCTCTATACTTCTGCCTGTTTTCTGCATCATTTCCAGCTAGTATGCCATCAGCTCCTCTCACTGGGGCCTGACACGGTGATCGCAAAATCCATCAAACTGTGTGAGCTTTTTGGGGGGATTTTGTTTTGGATTTGCAAGGTTTGTTTGTTTGCTTGTTTGTCTGTTTCTTTTTTTCCTCATCAATTTGCTTCAGGAGTGAGCTAACCCTTACTTTAATATGAATTAATAATTATCAGTGACTTCACGAGAATGTCACCTACCAAAGGCAAAATACGATCACTTCTTGCACAGAATCATAATTTATGCCTACTTCATAAAATTTGTTGCAATCCGGAACTCAAACAAACACACACACACAAATACACACCCAAAAAAAAAAAAAAAAAAAAAACAGTGCTATTTAATGCAGACATCATGGGTAATATTTCCTTTGTGTGTATGTGTGGGCTTCTGTTTCTGATCTCACACTATTTGTGTGGAATCTCAGAAGTGGTGAGACACACTCAGTTTCACAGACATCACGTGACCCTTTAAACAGAACGAGGCATGCCACAGTGTTCCTTATCTGCTGTGAATAAGCATAAGCAGCAGTTTGTTTGGCGAAAGGAGCGCTGCCTCCGCTGTCCACGCCACAGTATGGCGCATCTCCCACAGACAGTGCCCGTATTTCATGCGCTCCCCATGGACACAAAATTCCAGTATCCCTTGAATTTTTCAGCTCTAGCATTCATGTCTGGTTTTCAGTCCTGATGAAAATAATAATACCCTTGTAAGTGCTGGCATATTAAGTGGCTATCCATCAATTATGCAGCATTACTTCATACAGTAGGCTGGCTGAGGGAAAGCAGGACTTTTTCTTCTTTTTTTTTTATTCTAGACATAAGAGGAGTAGAAAATAGCAGAGAATCTCAGACGGATTATTTCATTCAAACCTTTAAAGCTAGGGGATACCTTTTACAGAACTCCTAAAATGCAGCAAAACATTAAATATGAACCTCAGTGGACTTGTTTAGGCCACTGCTTATAAATTGGGAAGTAAACAGTTATCTACAATTTGAATAATGCACAAAACTCAACTACTCAGTAGTTCTGTGTGTCAGCCACACTTAAGCCTTTTGGTTGCAGTCTTCTGTATTTTTTATCTATAAACACAAATCTATAAGTATAAGAGCTGATGTAATAACATATAGAGTGTGTGGCAAGAATGTATATAGAAATGTTTGTAAGTTTTGATGAACTTTATTCACAAAATATACATGATGGACACACATGCAGTGCATGGGTCTGCAAAGGTAGCCTAGTAATGTACTGGAATTTACAGTGAGCCCCGAAAAAAATCCAATTCAAAATCTAACGGTCAATAAAAATGTACTAAATGTTACCTTCCACTTTCAATACTTTATGGGAGTTTCTAAAATGATACTCTCTTCAACATACCACTGTGTTTATACAACTCTTCATTTAAGGCATGCAAATGGGATTCCCTACCTTTAAGATTTAATGAATTCAAATACTTTTTTTTTTTAAATCAAACAAACATATAATCGACATGATGGCACAAAGAAATTCAAGGAACATTCTGTTATTGCTAGAAGCACGGCATTTTACATAGTGGTATATTCATATTAACAGCTGCATATTTTGTAAAATCTTTTTTTGTTTCTCCTTATCAAACAGAAAGTTACTATTTCCCCCTACCTAAACCATGGGTGATATGCATATTTGACCCACACTATATGAAGTGACATTTATGCCAATATAAATCCACTGAAATCCAAGAGTTTCAAGATATTCAAAATATTTAATAATTTTTCAATTACATTTACAGCTATATCTAGGGTGTTAGTATTCATTCTTTACTCAACTTACAAATGTATGCTCTTTTAGAAAAGCGCAATCAATAACACATGTATGCACATCACCCCACCACCCCCGTACATATATATCCTGGTCGAAATGTATAAGAGCATTCATGTGTGCAAGAGTGCTGTGTTGCGTGAATTTATGCTCATGATAATCAAAGTGTCGACTTGGTGACTGTGTTTGTGTAAGAAAACCATGGTTACGATGTGTGAGGATCAGACCTCTGTGTGAGCAGGTTGGGAAGATTTTTTTCCCCCTTACCTCTTAAGAAGAATTACAATGGGAATTTATTTATACACTAGCACGCATGAGGCATTTGCCATCAGTTGTTATTCAAATGCGATTCTATTTGTGGCATTTCCAGTAAGAATCGATAATGTGTTTCGGGGATGACTGTGTAACAGCTTAATCCAAAACAAAGCACAACAACATCTGAGTTCCACCTAATTCTTTGCATACAAGCTATTTAGCCCTGCTGGCCCATATATACTATACTTAAAGGTAATCATGACTCTGCAATGTCTGGAGTTGACAAACAATGTGAGAAACATATCTTTCCGCCTTTGTTTTTTTTTGTTTTTGTTTTTTTTTTGTTTTTTTTTTTTTTTTGGGTCATGATGTTTTTTCCATCTCAAATGCAATGCATCACGTAGCAGCAGTCTTGGTTTGATAATCTATGTTACATCTTCTGTGGATATCATAATGCAAAACTCCACAGATTCTTTGTAGATAAAATAGTGATGCATCATTTGGTTCTAATTTTCTTCGTATGTCGAGATTGATACATGTTGAGAGATTTTTAGCTTTCAATGTCTATAAATTGTGCTTTATGTAAATAATGCTCTTTTAAGTGATAATAAATACAGTCAAATAAATATACACAATCATCATCTTGCATCAAATATTTGACCAAATTTATAGGAACAGAAAAATTGCACAAAGAAATTGGTAAGTGGTGTACCATGACAACATTTTAACTTCTTTTTTTTTTCAACAGTATTTTTGTCCCACTGGAGGTGCATGTGTAATTGGTTGGTTGATAGAAACATCATTTCAAATTTCAAGATATCTGTGGTGAGACAATAGATTTCATTGCCATCTTTGTCATAAGACAGCTAGTGACAATGTTTTGCTTAAAAAAAAAAAAAAAAAAAAATCTGAGCTGAACAAATTGACCCAGTTATCATCACAAACTGGGCTACTGCCGTTGTCAAAGATACATTGTACTCAAGCACACCCAAAAGAGAGTATACAGCGCAAACACATACACAATCATGGAGTGCTGGCACTGGAAACAAAAATGAAATGTCAGTAAAAAACTGCTACCTGCGTTGATGAGCTCCATTCATGCAAGTGATACCAAAATTAGATGGTGAAATGATCTATTCTGGTCATTTCTGATGACAACGGGTACACTAGAATGGTCACAAATGATCCCACTTCAACAACGGATTTTAGACACCAACACTATTTGAATGTAAAAACGCTCATTCCAACAGTTATGGGTGCATGAAACTGATGCCATTAGACACAGAAATTGTAAAGTAAATATTCTCCCTCTCTATCTATCTATCTATCTATCTATCTATCTATCTATCTATCTATCTATCTATCTTCTTTCTGATCTATGTCTCTCTGTTTCTCATTGTTTGTGCTTATCATATGATGAAGGAAATCCATTCTCTCTCCCAAGCACTTTCATACCTTTCATGAAGACAGGTGATCTTCAACCATCTACTTGAAGCTTGGTATCCCATCCAAAATGTGCTCATGTAAATAAGTTCCATGAGAGTGAAATATACACTAGATGGCTCCACTGACCACTTTTGTCCGGCATGGCTTCTGGTTTGTGAGATTTACATTTACTAAACACAAATACACATATACAGAGCACACACACAAACAATATAATATGTACAAACACATACACACACACACACACACACACACACACGCGCACACACACACATGTATTCTATGCACATTGTGTTCTTCTGGGTCACATGTAACACTTATATAAAACAGTATTACACTTTGTATATTTGGGACCTACAAATCTTGCAAGTTTCTTGACTTCTAAATTTCCCATTTCATATCAAAACATTTACTTACATAAACCATAGCAGTGGCATGATACTTCTGCATGTCTCTTTCTATATCATATAATGCCTGATACGAATAAAGAAATTGAACTAAACACAAACACACATAGTGTTAAAGGTATCACTGTTCTACCATATGAATCATGACAGTAAAAATGCCATGCACATTTTGCACAAGGCACATGTTTCAACTGAATGGTGGACTATGAAAACGTATGATTGACATACCATTTTTTTTTTTGGTCAATTTTAAACAATGTCAGCATCTATACTAGCATAAGCACCTAAAATATAAGGGTACATACACCATGTGTCCTGATTATGGAATGCACATGTGTAAAGTGTAGATATAAAAAAATAATACTACTGACTGGTATATAGCTGGAATGTGCAAAGAAAGTCTGATCTCTTTTTGCTTCCCAGTCTGAGTGTCTATTGCTAGTGTTACTATTCTCACTCTGATGAGATGGGTATCGGTAATCTTACCACCCCCCCCCCCTTCTTCCATAGTGATTTCTGGGATGGGGGGGGGGGGGGGTGATGTAGTAGATTTTCAGGCCCCTGGCTACTGTGTAAAGAGATTTCTTCAATTATTAACTCACAACCATCTCTTTATCTTTACCTTTCTATCTGTCTTTCTACCCATCTCTTACTCTTTATCTTTCTATCTGTCTTTTTACCCATTTCTCACTCTTTGTTGTCCTTCTACCATCTCTTACTCTTTATTTTTCAATCTCTCTTTCTACCCATCTCTTACTCTTTATATTTCAATCTGTCTTTCTACCCATCTCTTACTCTTTATATTTCATTCTTTCTACCTATAAATCTCTTACTCTTTATCTTTCTATCCGTCTTTATACCTATCTCTTACTCTTTATCTTTCTGTCTTTCTACCCATCTCTTATTCTTTATCTTTCTATCTGTCTATCTATCTATATTCCCCCCCCCCCTCTCTCTCTCTAGATATATCTTACTCCTATATTTCCCTTCTCTCTTACAACCCTGGGAAGCTCTAACTTACCGTATATCCTACATCTCTCCCTATGATCGCACATCTTTCTCTCCTTGCTCTTCCATATTTCCCTATCTCTTTCTCTCAATCAGTATCCCTCTCCTTGGTGATATGGTATTTCTTCCATCCAGTCATCTCTCCACTGGTTTATCTCTCATCTTTCTCCCTCTCTCATCTTCATCCTCTCTCCCCCTCCATCTCTCCCTCTATCACTTACTCTCCCGCCCTGATCTACTGCTGATGGTAAACAACTGCAGATTACTCAGTACGGTCATGGGAGGCCGGCTAAAAGCAGGCATGCCAGCGTGAAGCTTGCCAGTGCCTGACTAAATACCAGCAAAATGCGCTAGCGAGTAATCAACTTGTTTATCTCACTCAAGCATCCATTCATCCAATGTACAATGACTAGCTGTCGGATACCTGATGGCAACGTAAAAATAAGACCAATGAAATGCATCATCTACTGTATATACAAAAGCATAAAAAGGATTGGAACATTTCACACAAAAAAACAACAACTATTTATAATAGGTCATTGTCATATTTTTTTTGTATATTAACTGATATTCACTCCTATTATCACAGCCAAACACATTACCATCATAGTTACAACTTGTCTTGTCAGCCTTTTTTGTTTGTTTGTTTGTTTGTTCTATCTACGATAATCATCACAATAGTGATCATCACAATTTTCACTGTCACAAATACTGTCATTATCATCATGAGAATGCTAATATTATAAGGTGGAAAGTCAACCAGGGGTAGAGGTGGGTAGAGTGGCAACTCACAAGGGTATTTGTTCACGAGGCTGATCGCGAGACTTAGTGGCGCATTCACGAGGGTTCGTTGTCGTCATGGAACGTGCAGCTGCCAAACGTGTACCTTGAGACATGCCACACGGGAGGCAAATTTGTAAACAACTCTGAACCCGGGCATCCTCTCGGTCTCCTTGAAGCCACACAGAGGGGTCCCATTTCATAAACTAGTTAACATCCATAGCAACACATGAGACAACCTCTGCTGTTTCCATGGTGGCAGCTGGGAAATGACCAATCAGCTGGGAATATTTTACTTGGAAGCTGAAGGTTGTAGTGCATACAGTATGTCTTAGCCTGCAATGCGTTGTTGTTATTGTTCTTGTTTGTTTGTTTGTCGTTGTTGTTTTGTGTGTTTGGTTGGTTTTTGGTTTTCTTGTTTTGTTTTGTTTTGTTTTGTTTTTGAAATCTCTTCATGACAGGAAGCTCAAGAACAACTGATTACTGACTAGGATAGGCAGACAGATTGCCCAGATGGAACAGGTATTCAAAATACAGAAGAAACATCAGCATGACATAATTCATATAGCTCGGAGTAAAGGAATCAACAGCATTGTGGGTATGTGGTTCAAAGGTTTGGAGTAATTGCACAGTTCTGTATGCATGTTTCCAGTGATATGCAACTTGGTAAAAAATGTCCCATAATCATATCTGTGCCAGATATACCAATCTATTCCAGTTTACTGGCCTTGGTACAATGAAAAGCAATGGGAATAGACTATGTTAAAGAGAAAAATTCATACTGCTATATTACCAGGGCTCGACCTTAGCGGGAGCCCGGGGACCATTGGCTCCCCAGAATCGCTACGGGCTCCCCAGAAATGTATGAAAAAAGCCCGGCTGGCTCCTTAAGTTTTTTTGCCGTATAGCCTCACGTTTCAAGACAGAATCATAGTTTATGTACACAATCACACTATTGACGAGCGCGAGCGGCCCCGGCGCGCGCAGCGAGCCCTGACGCTCGAAGTTATTATCCCTGCAATTGCAATATAGACTACACACTGAACATACAGTATTTCATTCTCCAGCCGGCCGGCCCACGTTGCCCGCATGTGTGTGTGTCTGTGTGTACCCGACGTGTGTGTGTTCCTATCTTCTATTATAGAATACTAGTAGTAGTGTGCGCACATGCAATTTGCTGCTTGCGTACTGTGTACGCCGAATGGAACTTCGCGCGCCTGAATCCCTGTCGCCTACGGACCGTGGCCGGATGTTTACATCGATCGCCGTGGTATCCCCATGTGTGGCCGGCTGGCTGGGGAGCGCGAGTATAGCAGCTTAGCTATTACACACTAGCCAGCTGCCACTATAAAACAGTACCCTATTTCGTTTTGAGTCGGGGTAGAAGCACTCCGTTGTGCAATGTCTGCTTCTTTTTCTCTACTTCTTCCGCTTTTCCCTTGCCTCCCAAGTACGAAATGATTTTTAGAATGTTGTGTGTGTGTTTTGTAACGTTATTGCATCATTTTTCTGCAAGGAAGAGGTGAGTTTCTGTTCGTGTATTACTATTGATGAGCACTGCAGTAAATGTGCAGGTGAAAAGCGTTCGAACTTTCTTTCCCGAGTATCGTGGAAACTCGATGTATTTCTAGGCCTATGAAAGGAGATCTCATATAACAGAATACTTAATTATAACAAACTATTTTCCGGTCAAAATGAATTAATTTCCTTTGTTTTGTATCGTTTATTGACGATCCCAAGGATCTCGTCGCAATACAGAGTTTCCAATGTGTATTAATTTTCGCGTAGCTTTCGGTGCTGCAAACTTTTGCTAGGGCCTAATCCTACTACTAAACTTATCGTTCTATTTGTCGTTTCTCACACCTCGTTTGGTACGATTTCTTCCATTTTATATCACTTTATCCGTTCCCTTTATACTTTGAAATATTTAAACAATTCTTTCAAGTGTCTCGCACTTTTATTTTCGTAACAGCGATTTCTCCGCTTTGCTGCAATACTTTTTCGAATCGAAGCGACGTGTGTTGTCTTTTCTAAATATTTGTGTTGTTGGGAGGTGTTGATACTTTGTATTTGTTATTTATTTTCCTCGGTTTTTATCTCGAGGGACTGTGCGTGTTTCTTAATGTTGATAGGAAAAGGCTAAAATGATCTGAGTGATGTCTGATGGTGATGATGAAAACTACGCTGGTATAAAAAGACGGCTTACTGCAAATGCTGAACGTACGTGCCGTTCGTTTTATTTCACTTTCCCTCTTATTCTTCTTCCCCCTTACTCTTCTTTCCCCTCCAAAGAATGATAAAAAAAAAGAAATTACATACACCTCACAACAAAAAGATCCACGATCTACCAACCTTCGTACAGTTAAATCTAAATGTTCAATATCAGCACAGAATAAGGAGAAAGCATGTCATGAATTACAATAAATTAGAGCGAAGAGATTGTGAAATACTGAATACGTGCGCGCAGTCTCTTCGGCTCGAAGAAACTTGACATCCACCCCTCTCCCCTTGTGGAAATTTCCACAAAAGCAGGTGCCACACCCAGGTGCGTGCCAGACGAAAGAATGCGCGCACTGGAATAAACAGCGTGTAAATATCCTGAAAATATCGATCTCGAGAAGAACCAGCTCAGTTGAATTAAAGGAATCATTGCAAAGATACCGTGATTCTACAATTTTATAGCCTTTCTTTTGGCGCATAGCAGGAAACATCAGTCGAATATGGTGTACTTAATCGAATATCTTATGTTCCCTGAACAATAAAAAAGGATCGATTAATCAGTCAATTAAAAAGGCAATCACAGAAATACTTAAAAGGTCTCGTATGCCCAGACAAATTCACTATGAAGTAGGTCCAATGAGATGCAGTCATCGCATGGTTAGACAGCAAAATCATGACAATTAATTTCAGTTCATGCTCATCATAACTGCTTATTACTTTTCAAAGTTTTGGCTATCAACATTCGTTCGTAGGTGTTTTTTTTTTTGTTTTGTATGTTTTTCCTCGTGAAAGACGTAATGACTTCTTCGCATCGAATGTAAACTGCATGTTAAATACCGTAAACAAGCCATCAGCTCAGCTACTATGGCATATTCGATCCATCGAACTTGCAGTAACCTCTTAATAGGCAGGAGCACATGGCGCATTCCTTTAAACTTGAAAGTGGGGTACAACCACGTGTTTGCACATTGGCACAACCACACACAGCGCGGCATTTTGCGATCATCGTTATAGCAGACTTTCCGATTCCAGTCAGGGTAAAAGAAATTGGAATACCGGTACTTTCGGAAAATACTGATGTTTAAAATCCAGTAAAATTAAAAAGCCTGAAAACAGCGCATGATTATGTTTTATAGTAAACAATAGTTGGAAACACCGAACAGAGTTTTGCATTCACTCACACAGAAGCTTTCTTGAGAAGATGAAAGCATCCCCCTTCCCTGCTAGATAGTGGAAGCTTCCATAACCAGCCCAGCAAGTTTCTGGAGGTACATACATGCACTTGTAGTCTTGTACACATGCATTGAGAGAAAGCAATCAATCAACGCTGAACATTGCGTAGTTTGGATTCTTTATCGTGCTAGTGACCAGCTCGATACTTCGGTATGTGTCGTAATGTTGTAGGCCTTATAAGTCGACAAGTTTAATTCAAAATGGCAAAAAAGGGGGAGATGGAAAAAATACAGATTCTGGTGGAAAATACGGATTTTGGAGCTGCTGAGTATACGGATTTGTGCTTCCAAAGGTTGGCAGCTCTGCTGATCAATCAACATGTGGCGTTACATAATTGTTTCTAACCCACACCTTGCAGCTAAAAAAAGAAGAACCGATAAAGAAAGACAATAATTATGAACAGACCAGGGTAAGAAATTACACAAGGGAATGGGAGAGGGACCACACAAAACACCTACACACACACACGCAGGTGCACGGCAGGCTCAGGCACACACACACACACACACACACACACACACTGTGACTGTGCTAAAACCCGTTAGATACTAAGAACCAGGTATCTCCGGCTTGTGTCTGGAGAAATGCATGTTATATCCAAACGAAATCTTCTCCACCAGGTTAATACATGTACATGTAATAGACCTCTACTGCTGATTGTGACTGAGGGAAACGTGGCTCCCTAAAACTCAATTTGGCTCCCTAAAAAGGTCCCTG
Source organism: Diadema setosum (assembly GCF_964275005.1). Classification (NCBI taxonomy): domain Eukaryota; kingdom Metazoa; phylum Echinodermata; class Echinoidea; order Diadematoida; family Diadematidae; genus Diadema; species Diadema setosum. The sequence continues at coordinate 21,687,397 of NC_092691.1, forward strand.
AGGAGCCCGGCTGGCTTCCTAGAAAAAAAGTTAAGGTCGAGCCCTGATTACATTTAACTCCATCATTGTATGCACTAATGTCTACATGTACACCTCATGAGTCCAGTATGGAATCTATTTTCAACCATCTCCCGCCCCTTAAAAAAAAAAAAAAAAAAAAAAAAAAAAAAAAAAAAAAAAAATCCTGGCAAGATCCAACAATTATGTGGCCCAGGAGCAGATTTCCTGCAGATTTGCAGTGCCCTCAAGTGTAAAATTGGTGATTACTGGAGAATGTGTTGCTGATGAACATGGATACCACATAGAAAATGCAGGCTAGGTTTTCTCATTCATATCTCTGCCACCCCTGCTGCATCAGAGATCACCATTCAGTATCACTCTTGATATACACCACACTTGGTTTCAGGGGAATTAAAACACATTAATAATTACACAGTATATAAACATGGGAGAGAGTGAGAAATAGGAAAGGAAATACCATTAGAACAGAGAAGACCATAACAGATCATTCAGGGGAGATTTAAAAAAAAATGCAGTCCAGAATCTGCTCAATCGTGGCGCAAAGAAGAGCTCACTTGCGATGCGTCGGCACAATTGGGCCCCGCGTCTGCAAACTCTGCAGAAATCGTAATTGCCCTTCATGCTACCGAGATCTTAATTCAATTACCAATGATCTTCGCACCATGGCAGTCATGTCCAACAATGTGTTTTCCATTGGGTGCAGAGCTCACCAAACAAACAAGAGCCATCTCAACCTCATTTCCTTGGGGGGGGGGGGGTATCAGAAAAATCAATTTTTCTACTTTAGAAGCTACTCTCAACCTCCTGGTCTACATGACATTACAAACAATTAAAAGATTATCAATTGTAATTGGATTTTAAGTTACACTATGAAGAAAAAGTGAGAAGGAAAAAAAACAGGTCAAACAATGCATTATTCAAAATGTGGCACATAGCTTGATTATACTTTTACTATTGTGTATATTTGACACTTTCATTTTTTACCCTTTTACCATAGGACCACTAGAGTGTCATACCATAACGTACATTTCAACATAGATGTATGTAATAATCAATTAAAAAGTATGCTGTTGGCTGGCAATTAAACCAAATGATGATGTAAACCTACAACAACCTCTGTTTGTTTGTTTTTCTGTTCATTTTTTTTTTTTGAAGACATTTTGCAGATATGCAGCTGAATGGGGTTTTTAAAATGTTATGAAAATAAATATGGGGAGATCAATCAATATTTTGACACACTTGTATTTAAAAAAGCATGCCATTCTGGCTGGATGTTGCGCAGCAGTGGTGAATATTTGAGGAGCAGGCCACAAGCCCTCGCCCTTTTTCAATCTACTGAAGATGGGAAAGGAGGAGACAACAGGCTACAACCCTCCATGCACTGCCATTGGAGCTGACAGGACAAGAGCTCTTTCATTTTCTCTATTTTTCTTCACACATTTTCATGGCTCATTTGAATAGCAATTAGCAGAATGTGACTTGTTTTGCATCACGCTCCACACATAAATCAAGCACTGCGTATCGCGAGCTACGGAGGATGGTAATGATATAATTTCTTTCTTGCAACACTGTGGTATGGTAACTGTGTTGTGTGCAGGAATGTGCACGTAGATTTAGTGATTGCCATCCATCTAACTTTAAATTCATGCTAAAGAAACTGCTAGTGAAAATTTTCAGGCACTGGGCCTCACTAATGATCGAACTTGTTTCATCTTCCACCATACAAATCAACACCAGGGCCCTGTTTCATAAAACTTAAGCAGTTATGATAGTTGGTATAAGTTACTGAAATCTTCGCATCTGATTGGCTGAGAGCAAATTTGTTATAGAAATGTGGCACTAGTTGTTACTGATAACAAGTTTTATGAAATGGGACCCAGATTTGTAAACAAATTGTGACCCGCTACAACAAAATGATCCTAAAGTTGGGCGAGGTCGATTATTTGAAAATTGCATGATATAATCCCCTAATCTTTCTGCTTTAAATTGATATATAACACATTTTATAAAAATAATCGGCTGCGGAGATATCGACGTTTAAAAGAGAGCATGTCGAGATGTCTGGAAAATCACTGTTTCGAGAAAAGCGCCCTAAAAGTCTTCCTTTCGACAGAATCGCGATTATGGGACACGCAAGTCAGTTTTCACCTCTGGACAATAGAAGGTAAGCCCTAGCAACCCCCGAAGAGTTCGTTCAAGCACATCAGCGTCGGCGGTCTCCTCACCAACCAATCAGTGACCAGGATGTGAGAAGCGGCTGATCATAGCGCACCCCGCCCGCACGCACCAGTCGACTGGGCAGTGTGCGAGCTTCACGCTTCGGTTAGCAGCAAGCAGCAAACTGACCAATGAGATCACTCCGGTCGTTGTTAGGGGCGGAACCTATCTGTGGCGCTCAATCTAAATTTTCGAACCAGTTTCTGCTTCGTTGAAACGCCAAAAAACATGGCTCAGAAAAAACGCTATTTTTTAATCTTTCCTTTGATCATTTTGCTTCAAAATTTCGACAGATGATAGAAGACTTGTTAGACTGCAATAATATATCAAGATCAGAAAATCGTAAGTTTTGACCAATTTTAATGCTCTGACTTCAAACTCGATTTTCACGGCTTCGACCGTGCGCGACTTTAGGACATTTTTGTTGTAGCGGGTCACAATTGTTATATCCATGACCTTGAGCCGAAGGGGGGGGGGGGGGGGACTTTTTATGGGACGATTCACATCCTTCACACACTCTTGTTTGTTTGTTGTTGTTGGTTGGTTTGTTTTTTGAGAGAGAGAGAGAGAGAGAAAGAAGACAAGCAGAATTAAGAAGGGAGAGAGAAAAGAAGTGAAATCCATTACAACTGCATCAGCTTCACTTGAAAGATTCAGTGCCCCCGTCATAGTTTGATATTCTTTCCGAGCTGGACACAAGTTGTGTCAGAGTCTTGAATATTTGCCTTGTCTATTGAAGATGTCCTACTATCCGAACGGTGAATTGAAAAGGGCGATCTACACATCCATGTATTTCGGGCGACATCAGAGGTGAGATGAATTGACCACCAATTTCCATTCATAACCCCTCCGTTGATATCACCGAAATGCAGATATCACTTTTGTTCTAACGCCCTACAAGACAGTTCCCCTTCATCTTCATCTGCAGAGTCGCCACATTTCATTACCTGTGAGCCTGGCGTGGATGGCACCCCTTGTACCGGCTGATTGGTCGCTAACTCTAGCGTGAAAAGTTCATGGCACGGCTACAGCTCACTCTAGCAGAAGGGGTGAGAAGTGGTGTGTATCACAAATAGGGGGGAAAGGGGAGGGTTGTCACACATATCCTACCCAAAAAACACTGGCTTGCAAAGTATAGCAAAGCATAAAAACAGGAAGCAGATGAGGAATTATTTCTGTGGCTGATTGTTTGTGAGAACCGTACCTTTGTTGTTTTGTTTTTGCCTTGTTTTATCTTGTTTTGCTTTGTTTCTTTTTATACTTCTCCACTTGCTCTCTCCAAAACTTGTACCTCAGAAAGGTGTTTACCTCCTGTCAAAGAATGTGCTTAATCTGATTGACAGTGCGTAAAATGACTCTTGCTCATGTTTGCATGCGTAGGTCAGTCACATATGCAGCCAACTTTGCTACAAACCACAACAGAAATACAAGATTCCAGATGTGGGTGCAGTCTCAACAGATTCAAATGTTTTCTCAGCAGCATCCCTATGAATCAAATCAAATGCACATGGGTTGCCGATCGAGCTCCATCTCAGCATTTTATCATCTACTGTTGAACCATTGGTCCTTATTTATCATAGGCCTATATACATATATTATGGATTAAATGAAATTTGTAATTCACACATGGTGACCTTAAACGGCACCCAAAGTCAGCAAAAACATTCCTTTCAAACCCATAGCAGTCAACAATCATGTGTGTTATACTTTTACTCCTGAAATCTCTCCTTTTTCTTTTGCCACAAACACAGAGACTATCAACATATTAAAACATGCCTAAAAATGCCTATTTTTTTTTATTTCTGAAAACACTTGAAATAGTAGATGAGCACACTATACACATGACTATATTTGCAAAGTTTTAAGTGTGTGTGTCTGTGTGTTTGTGCATGTGTGTCTGTCTGTGTGTGCTCGCTCATGTTTTGACAATAAACAAAGCATCTCATTGTTGGTTTCCCCAGCTCACATACTTGAAATATTTCACCCTAGACTTTAATATATCTTGCTCATCTTTGAAATGCAGCTCCACTTTGTACAAAGACTGAAAACATGTTTTTACGACAACACATCAGGTTGATTTATGGTAAATGTTATCCATGGTTGCTGGACTATGCAGTGAAATTGTATTAGCTCCCGGAGATACCAGATAGGGGAGGAAGGAGCAGAGCGAGTGAACATGGGTTAGACGAGAGGGGAGGGATGAGGTTTGAAGGATGAGGTTTTAGAGGATGGGGTTTGGAGGAGGGGGTATGAGGGATGGGGATTGAAGGGGTATGAGGGATGAGGTTTGAGGGATGGAGTTTGGAGGAGGGGGTTTGAGGATTGGGTTTGAAGAAGGGGAAGGGTTTTGAGAGCAAGGATATAGTACGAGGAGGATTTGGAGGGAGAGGTGTGAGGGTAGAGTTTGAGGAAAGGGGCTTGAGGATGGAGCTTGAGGTAATGGTTATAAGGGGTGTTTTAACCTGTTAAGGACAGGCTGATTTTGCTCCAACAAGCATTTCCCGTAGACACTTGCCCGAGTATACTCGGGACTCATCTTCAACAAGTTAAAGGGGCTGTATGCTACAGTACTGGTTGAGGTGGGGATTCATGTTTTTTACATTCCTAAGTGAGATAATGAGAAACCTCTTATGAAATATAAAAGAGCATGTAATTCTAAGAAGGAGTCAACGTTTATTTGATAAAAATTGGTTTTCAAATGGCTGAGTTTTTGGATATCTCGGCCACTTCAAAACCGATTTTCATCAAATAAACATTTGATACCCCTTAGAATTGCATGCTCTTTGACATCTCATAGAGTGGTTTCTGAATATCTCGCAAAACGTTAAAAGCTAAATCCTCACCTCGACCACAACTGTACACACCCTTTAAAGCACGGAAATATGAGTGAAGGGAAAAGGTTTGAGGGTTAGTGTCAAAGGAGAGAGATGAAAAGGAAAAGAGTCAACATGGTAAATATGCAGGGAGGATGATGGAGAGAATGAACACACACAGCAGCTACTGTACAACCAGATATTTTTGTGAGCACGAAATTTTCGCAAATTTTGAAAGGAGCCACGATTTGCAAAATCAACATGCACTCAAAAATTCTTGTCTTCATCCACTATATGCATTAAATGCCTGTGGTAATTTGCAGACATTGCATGCCACAAAAAGAGGCCATTGGCTCAAATTCGCCAAAACTTCATACTGCAAATATTTCTGAGTTCACATATTGAGAGCGTGTAGAAGAGATAATTGTCAGGATATAAAAGAGGGAAGAATGCTGCAACCCTGAGCTACTACAGCACTTATGGCCACCAAGAACAGGCAGGGGGTGGGGCAGGGCATCAGAGTATAGCAAGGAGGAGGAGTCTGCTCTGTCGTCCACCGGTGAGAACCACTGCAGATGGTGCCTGGTGCCTATCAGGAGTCAGGTGTTGGGGTTGTAAACAACCATCGCTCACTGTCAAGGTTCATGTGAAAGAGGTATAGCACACTGATGACAAACAAACACTCATTTCTCATGGACCTGCTTTGGGCTTTCTTCTCTTACTCTTTCTGCTCTCCATAAACTTTCAAATCCCCCTCGGTGAGGCTGCGAATCACATTGCAAGGAGAGAGCTAACACAAAACCAATTTTGAAAATCCTCCTAGAATTTCAAATGAACCCCTTTTCAAAAGCCACCTGATGAGCACTTTGTCACTACGTGGAAAAACAAGCACCCGAGGATACCACGAAATTCACGACCTCAATCTTTGACAGCAATTGTGCCTCGGTCTCCCCTCACTCTGGAAATGTGAATATTCTGGACACTTGTTTGTTTACGTATCAGTTGTGATGTGTCATCCTTTGATATAAACACTGAAAACTCAAGACGCCACAATAAAATAAAGCAAAAGTAAAACCATCTGACAAAGAAACAAACAAAATTTTCCTTGAATAAAGGTACAGTGTATAAAAGAAAATTGGAATAAAAAATATGAAGAAATCTCTCTTTTTTCGGAAAACCTTGCAAATTTGTGTATATTTCATGATTTAGTTTTCTTTCACATCACTGGCTAATGACACTACTGGTAGGACTGTTAGTTCCTTCCTTATCATCAAATCTGAATACATGCCCCTGCTTTGAAGTACCTACAGAAAATGACTTCCACACCAATTATTCATCTAGAGCCTGATGAGGGACAGAAGGTCTGAAATCCACAGACTTTGTATGTATTAATGACCTCTTTGTTCTCCACTGGTCATAACTACACATAGTTTGTACAAAACAGATGGACTTTTCTATTTCAGAATAATAGACCAGAGCAATACAGTCCTTTGATCAGTGTCTCCTCTCCCCCCCCAAAAAAAAAAAATAAAATAAATAAATAAAGTGACCACAATATTCTATCTGAATAGAGCACAGAGCATCCCTTTTTTCTCCCCATCAAACAAATCATTTATCAGACTGTTTTCATCAAACATTCAAAAATGATTAAGGTTACCATTTCTTTCGCGAGCTCACAGCAAACAGTACTTTCATATCACACAGCCTGCTCCACAACGCACCGGAAGCATGGATTCGCAGCAGATGACGAGATAGAGAAGGCGAGAAAGAAAGAAAATGTGGTGAGCAGCAACGACACAAGAAATAGACAAGAGTGAGAATGGGGAAAGGAGGATGGTTCGGGTGAAAAAAGGAAGGGGAGCTCATGATAAGGAGAACCTGCATAGAGTGAGGGAAGCAATATGTCGCCATCACAAGGCACACCGTCAAGTTGTTTTGACAGAATAACTATTTTTAGCCCACGACTCCGCCATCCCCTGGCAAATATGTTTTGATCGGCCGTGGAAGCGTGGTGTGTACATAGGGGTTTTTGTGCCCGGTGCTGCGGTGGCGTGTGCACAGGATGGGGGGAAACGGAAGAGAACGTCCATGTATGTGTGTGTATGTGTGTGCATATGGGTGTGTTTAGGTGTCTGTGTGTCAAGAGCAATTTTAAGCATCACTAAATGCAAGTCAGAAACATCATGCATGTGTCCCATTTGTCAGTTTATCTGCATGTCTGTCTAGTCACGCAAATACATTATGTATTTTATGTGCATAATTGCTGACAACCCTCTCTCTTTTTTTTTTTTTCATTTAATACACTCCTCACATGCGCCCAATTACTACAAATGCTCCGCATCGTGTATTTGTCATATCGTATTAAGACTTCACCAAGAAAGCTTCAAAAACAAAACAAAATACAGATATCAATCTTGAGAAAAAATATATACTCGTGCACAAATACGACCCTCGAGGAACCGCGGCCCTCTTCCGTCCTACTATTGATGCTGCCGTCTTCAGAAGATGACTTCTGCTTTTCCGCCAGAAATGATAATAAATATCTTTGTCCCCATTGCGTGCCCAGTGCTGGCTATCAAATCACAGCTTTGTTTACATCGGTTCGCATCTGCATGTGTCATATTGTCCATCACTGGCAGCAAATTCATTTGTTCTGTTCTGCCATCTTCCTCTTGTCTTCCTCTTGTCTACACTATATGCATTAAATGCCAGTGGCAATTCACGAAAATTTCATGCCGCAAAAAAGGCTGTAGGCTCTAATTCGCGAAAATTTCATGCCGCGAGTATATTGTGTTTTACAGTATAGGCCTACTATTCATAAATTTTTTGAATATTTATTTCATGTAATTGTTGGAATACACATGTACATTGTAGTTTAAGAATCAAAACTAAGAGTTCGCTTGGTGACATTAGTCGTATCACAATTAACAAACATGGCTCACTCCCCCTTATTTATGTTATATCTATGAACATTTAAGGACGATCACAAAACAAGCGATTCAAAATAATTCAGAATTAATGTATGGCAAAGCAATAAAGGACTAGCTAGATCATGACTAAAACATACACTGTAGCTCACAGAAATCAGATCACTAACAGCGATGACTTAAAATGTCTCTCCAGAGGATGGACACTCCTGATTCAATCCACTGCTCTACAGCTGGAAATGCTCTCAGAACTTTGGTGGAGCATGAAACGTCTCTCTCGTATCCTCTAACCACACCCTCTATGGAATGGGATTTCTGTAGCTTCAGATGTAACAACATTTCACTTTAAAAGGATTATCATATTCTATTGCACGGTAAAACCTTCAACATTATCGTGGAGGTTGTTCACATCCTACTTTTATGTTAATACTATCAATATTGTATACTGCATCATTGCTTAAAGGTAACAGTTATCCCTTTTTAAATGATAAATATAAATTAGTTTTCATGTACATTTCATGTTAACTGAATGTTCCAATGCCATCTATCATATTTTCAACAATATACACGTGTCTGTAGTATGAATGCATTGTATATTACTTGACTGCATTGATATGTTGTTACCTTGTGTCTCATGCCATCATATACACAGCACTGCTACCACATACAACTTTTGCCAAGATTTTACCATCCATATTTCATAGCATAATATTTCATGTAGTGAGATTTTTAAGAAATTTTCGCATGTGTTCCAAATTGCAATTAAGAGAACCACATTGACAGAATGAGAAAAACAAAATTTGATTTCTAACTTTCGATATGACAGACAATGCATTTGTATTAGGGGAGAAAGTATTTTTACAGGAGTAAGGAGTGGGGTATCAATCTGAAATTTTTCTGAAAGAGAAAGAAAGAATACTTTTCTTCATTGGGATCCCTGACGTTTAGAACACTTCATGAATGTAACACAATTATGCAATCAGCAAACACAACAATAGCAGCCGTGTTTGTCTGAAAAATACATACGTTGTCACAGAGAAAAGTGCCCCTATATTCCCCCCCCCCCCCCTTCATCCTTAGATTTTGAACTCCACCAGATCTCAGATGTGCAGTATACATTGCTTGGTATTCCTCTCTTTGCCGGAGAGGGGTAAACACAATATGCTCTGGCCAGGCCGCTGTCAGGCCAAACTGCTTATAAATGGCTTTAAATGTCACATGGTATTCATGACTGCGGTCACAGCTTGTCACCACCATCTTTGACCACTGGCTGAATTCTCTGCTTTAGCAAACAAATGAAGTTTTTTTTTTTTGTATCCTCCTCACTTCTGAGCGTGCCTTTATTTGCATCTCATCTTAGAAATCCCACATCTACTCTCCGGGTATCACGCTTGAGCAGGAAACACCCACACGCCTTCCCTTTCCTCCTACATTCTGGAGTGCTGACCTACAAACTGAGAGCACTTGGAAGGGAAGGGGGGATTTGCTTGTAAATTGGGACACACTTTCTACAGTCAAAATTTGACACATGTATTCTAACATTGAATTATTACATTATTACTGGTCTTCCCTTTCATATTGCTCCCCTACCTCCAAAACTCAAATCAAGATTACAAACACAATTCATAGACATGATCATAAGAAAGATTTTTCCATCATCTAATAAAGCTTTACGCTTTTGCATTCAAGCGTCTGAAAGGTCCATAACTCAAAATGTGATTACAATCACGACTGATAACTTTAGATGATTACAAGAGAGAGTTTTTTTTTTTATTATCTGAAAGGGCAAATCTCTCCACAGCATGGATGTCACACTAGAAATGTCACTGCACTTCTCGACTGATAATATTTGTAACTGATGTTTACTGCTTCTTGTTGATGTTGCTTAACCCACTCCATACTGAAATCTAAAATGCCCAAAGACTTAATACACAGTCCACCAGGTTTCTATACAGAAAGAAGTGTCGTACTTGTAAGGTCTAGGTCATGAGGGCAAGCTGGATGCTGCATGGTTATTGTCTAAATACGGCCAGCTGGAGACACAAAACATTCAAATATGACACATTGTCTCTGTCTATACCGGCTAAAAACACACAAACTGCATATCATTCCTTTGGTTACAGCAAGCATTGTTTCAATGAGGGCACGGTTGCTAGGTACCCACCACGGTTGTTCAGTGTCACGAATGGCGTGCAGCGGAACCAGAGAGCTGAGAATGGCAGAATTTGTGATGGATTGTTCATCAAAAATTCATTAGACCCCTTTGAATGGCCAAGGTCTCTCCCTCACTGACCCACGACACACATCTGGGTCACTCTTACTCCTCTAACATCCATCCCTTACCCACTGGCCTCTTCCTATCAACAGCCTCCCCATCACCAGAAGAAGGGATCTGCTAAACACATTACGTATTCACAAAATAACAACAAAATAACAATGCACATATTGAGAGGCCCCCATAAAATGTTATGCACCATGAATTAAGCATTGATTGCACATGAAATTAATCATTACGAGTGTTGAAATGATGTCATCAGCAAGTTATTATTTTCTCCCTTCCATCCTTATCTCCCTTCTACTGCATATCATCTATCTCTATTCCCAGAAGACCACACATCCACGCACAAATACACACATTAATCATAGTTTACATTCATCATCCCACTTGATACACTGTACTCGACTCCACACTGTACTCGACTCCACACTGAGATGCACTGGCTGGTAATTTGGTACAGTATCGATGGTTCTTCTCCCTGGAAGTTTCCACTCCATTTGGTGCGGTGAGACTTTGTTTAAATTGTTTCTGAAATTCTTCTCTCGGTCTCATCTATCTGTTTTCATCATGCTAGCTTTGCATTTTTCCTCTTTCATCCACCTCCACCTGCCCCCACCCTGCATTTACAAGCAGTGGTAAAAATGCAAATGATGATTGTACAAATCTCTGTCATTTTACACTATAAATCCATATCCAATGCATTCTAGTGCGTGATTATTTGTGAGATCTTCGTTCATGTGAAAATTTCTGTGTCACACCGCCAGTGTTGTGGTGGATATCTCTTCCAAGCCTTCAAGTGTTTACACAGCTCGGGCGAAAACAAACTTATCTCCCTGAAGTTCATGTGTAGACACTCATGACCCAGTTTCAGTGACAAGCATGGAGTTGTTTGCAGGACTGCAAGAGTGGGGAGACCCAGTGATTTGGAAGCACCAGACTTTGGCTCTGCAACTGTTGATACAATGCTACCAGAACAGGAGCAATGTACATAAAAAATGGATAATGTGTCTCATAAAGCGAGGCCATATTGACAAATAGACAAATATTAGGCATGAGTTTGACTTGAAGTCCTTACTACATGTTCCATGTAAACACAGTTCTCACCCAGACTATGTGGGTGGTACTGTCAGAGCACGGGTCCCACTAACTGCTAAACAGCCAACTTGTGCCAGTGTGTGAAGTGTGTGCGAGAAAACAAAAGAGTACTAGCAAGAGGTTTTTGAAATGTGTTTCTATTCACATTCTGAGTGACAGTGTTCAGACAGACAGAAAAAGAAGTTTACACACTGACTGTAAACAAGTTTCAATACAACGGCTGTGTCACAAGCTCCATGGCCTGCATACCTGTCAATCAAATTACATGCAACTGAGTATGTGGGAATGTACTGTATGCACACACAATGGCAGAAATACATGCAACATACTTGCCAACATTTTGAAATCCTGAAGAGGTAGATTTTGCGAGGGAGCGAAGCGACCGAGCCCGAGCGCGCTTGTGCGCGAGGGGGGGGGGGGGTGGGGGGAGGGTGTGGGCAGGGGGTGTCGCCCCTCCCAATGTGTGGACTTTTTTTGTTTTTCAATATCAAAATATGAGATTTGGTGCATGCTTTTTAACCTTTTTAAAGGGTTCTTGGTATTGATTAAAAAAAAAACATATAATCCATGTAAATCTATGAACTATTTTATAGACTATGCATATAAAAATAAAATCAGACATATTGGTAAATATTTTTTGTAGGCTAAGCATATGTGAAAAAGTAATCAAACATAATGGCAAATAGTACTTTCTATTGTGGAGCTTGTTTGATGAATAAGACATAATGTTGCCCTCACCAAATCTAAATTAATTAGCAGATGACCTGGCTGTGAGATTCCTGTACGTGGCAGATTTTGCTCTCTTCTGCAGTGTTTGGGAGGGTTTCCATTCATAGCATTCACTCTTGCAGAACGTGAGCTACCAAAACATTTACTTACGCATGGTTCTAGCTACACGTACACGTGTACAGTAAGTCTTGCACGCACGTAGATATGATAGACTATAACGTGCGCCACTGCATGCTGCAGTGTGCATACATGTGTGCATATTAGAAGGCTGAATACGGCGTTTTTGAGGAACGAGTTCCTTGAAATACATTATTAGTATTCTAATTACTGGTTTATTTTAGGGAATCAACGCACAATGAAGGGAAAATATGACTTCCATTTCATTTTATGGTAGGTTTGCTACAAAATCGGTAGATCAGAAGAGAAAATCGGTAGCCGGTCAAAACCTCTAAGAAGCGGTAGTCTACCGCCCAAAGCGGTAGAGTTGGCAAGTATGATGCAAGGTCAAGCTAAACTCTAACTTGTAAATTATAGAGCTTTGACTGATCCAGCCCTTAAAAAAACGCACCAAGAATCAGGCAAAACGTGACGGGAAAAACCATCCAACCAAGACTGGCCAAATGTTATTTGAGATAAGCAATGTGTCTGGGGAAAACATGATGCAACTCGCAAATCTACGTGTACTTTAAAACTCAAAAGACTGTACAATACACAGCCCCGCCCTGCATTATCTGTTCACACAGATCACACCCAGAGGTTTCATCCTCATAATACTCCCTAGATCACATAATACAGTTGAACCTCTCGTATCCGGACAAGTCGGGACCGGGGCTCATCCGGATAAGGGATTTGGCCGGATACGGGAGACTTAATGCTTATACATGTACATAACATACAAATGTACTGATGTAGCCCATTGTAGTACCACATGATACTGCAACCTTTTCATTGTTACATTTGGGGATGCTTGGGGATGTTGAAATGTCTGAAGGTAAGCAATTTGCAAGGAAATTTGATTTAATGTATGTTAATCATGTTGGAAGTAATATGTAATTCATGTGTGTTTGGGTAGGAGTTGTCAAGGAGATGGGAATCCCCCTTTCCTCCCGTAATTATTTAGAAAAAAATCACGGCGAGATTGCGTCCGTATGATAGAGAGATCCGGATAAAGGGAGGCCGGATAACAGAGGTTCAACTGTACTTGTAAAAACCCAAATGGTGGCAGTGCTATTATTGTCTGTAATGTGATGACAATGCTGTGCTAGTGCACAGCTCAAGCTTTATTTGGTCATACACGCAAAACATGGAGCTCTACTTCCATCTCCAAACTAACAGTTTTGTAGATTTTTCAGCAATTGTTTCATGTTGGGAAAAGAAATGTGAAGTTATATGCTCTGAAAATGTATTTCTATCGTAGAGTAACGATGTTGTAGTCATGATAAAAAGGGGAAAATTAGATGCAATTACAGCATAATTATGTGCTCTGCCCATGCCTGCTGAACAGTAACTCTGCATTCTACCAGAAGTGCACAATTGAACACCTAAAATGTGACTACACTTGAACTCTGCGTGTTTCACGCAGGTGCGTAGGATCACCTCATTCATTTGCATGTAGTGTACGGCCAACGTTTAATGCCGTTCTCTTTTCATTCAAAATAACGCTTTATTGTGGGTCAGTCGCGATCCAAATTTGCAGTGAGAACAGAAATAATGCATTATTTCATGAGATTTCGGCCGTGCTCCAAATCACAGTTCTTTGGGCATTCTTTTTTTTTAAAAGACATGAAATTGTGCAGTGTGAACAGTGAGCATCAAAAAATTCGACATTTTATATCCCACAATGCACCATGCATGTCACTCCTTGCTATTTCTACCAGCTGTGGCATGCCGCAGTATCTATGAAAAGACATAGTGACGTAGTAAGCATATCATTCATATACATGTCTTCTCAAATAACAGCCACCTAAATTTCAAAATTTTAATGCTAAATTTTTAGGCTAAAGAAAGGTGCTTGCTTGAACTGCCAGTACAATGGCACCCGACTGTATAGTCCCACAAACTATATCCTGCCTATTGTCAAATGTTTTTAAGCCTGTGCAATTAGCAGAATCTATTTGAAATTGATTAGAAAATAAGCATTTGGTAATGAAATAAAATCCCTGATACCTTTTCTATGGGTTTATTTATCATTTTTAACCATTAATGAGGGACAATAAAAGTGTGCCAGCCAAAACATACTAATACACTGTCCCAATGGTTCTGATTAAAAGCTGTAAAAACGGCACAATTAAAGCAGTTTGTGCATTGAATTTTGTTACACTTGCTCAGCAGCATCTCCACTACAACAGGTCTCAATAACAATTTGTATCTGGTGGGCAACTGTATGCATTTTAATTTTTTTTTCCTTCTTTTATCTTCTTTCATCTTTTTTTTCCCTCCTTCCCAATTTGACTTCATGTCAGTTGACATTGGTTCATTTGATTTTGTTTTATATCAGTTTGTAGCTTCACTAATTCATTATTCACTGTTCTATGTATTTTCTGAGGGTCCCATATCATAAAAGCTTTGTTTTTTAGTGGGACCCTTCATTTCCATTCCCATCTTTAATTTGCTCATACTTATATGCATTTGAATATATTTGAAAAAAAAAACACAATTGTGTCTTCTTCATTGTTACTCATATTCACATGTATTTTTTCAATTTACTAATTGCAATTATCAAAAATATGTTCTGCTTATACATTGTATATAATTTCTCCGTTTATTATATGGAAATGAAAATAAATTTGAATCTTGAATCTTGAATCTTGAAAGTAAATAGACTAAAAAAACTAATAAATCAAAAAAAGAAAAAAAAAGAAAAAAAAAAAAACAGTTTAATGGATTTGAAGTATGGGTGGGACCAGAAAGGAGTGGGGTTGAAACAGCTAGTAGTTGGTAGAGTTAGGAGGGGGGGGGGGGGGGGGGTAATATACTTGTGTGTGATTAGAATGATAGCAAGGTGATATCAACAGACATTATTCAATTTGGCCAGGACTACACTGTTCTGCAGCTGCATAAAACTATGATAACCCCATGCTAAAAAGCAAACATGGCACAACCAGGTGCTG
Organism: Diadema setosum; assembly: GCF_964275005.1. NCBI lineage: Eukaryota > Metazoa > Echinodermata > Echinoidea > Diadematoida > Diadematidae > Diadema > Diadema setosum. The sequence continues at coordinate 21,702,587 of NC_092691.1, forward strand.
AACAGACACAAGGGATGCATTGAGATTTTAACTTTACAAATGAAAGAAAAAAATAAATAAATAGAAAACATAAACAAAATTATATTTGTCATCTTGCATACAAGATCTACCTTTGCACTCCTAACAAAAAGGAACTAAATTGGGTTTGTTTGTTTTTTTTCCCCATTCTGCATTTCATTTTTCGGAAGTTATCATTTGATGATCATTATTAGAGGTCCTGTTTACCACTGGGAGCAGTGATTTCAAGAAATGTTCAAGTTATCACATTTGATGCATATGTGTAGGTCAGTTGTATCATAAAACATCCTACCATAAAAATTTTACAATAAAGTCTGAAATATAAGGAGATATTACTATTTTTCACTTAACCATAACTGTAGAAGGTTTAGTATAGAAACAAATCAAACATCATAATAATCGTTCACATTTTTTATACTTAACAATACTAAACATTGATAATACTGATTAACTTTTTTACACTGGTTGTTTCTATCCCTCACTAACATTTCAGAACTATTTTAAAGCACTAAAGTTGAATTTTTGTTTCATCTGCACATGGTAAATAATGCCTTTAATGTCCCCAGTGGTTTTTCATTCTGAGTCATGACATATCTCCATGAGCAATTTGGACAAAATGCTGCTTCAAGCTTGCATTTTGCATGAGACAGGCAGTTTTGTCGAAGGACAGTTTGCTCATCATCGAATGTGAACAGTAAAACAGGTGAATTAAAAAAAAAACACCACAATCACAACTATGGTACATTATGCATCAGTAACCTGATACCTTTCATACTGATGATGTGCACTTACAGTCGCAAAATGATTTAAGGGCTGGAATGAACTGTAAATGATGTGATCTTCATTTTTAATGCATCAGCGGGGGATTCCCTGTCAAGGAAATGAGGTTGCTGTAGCTTCAAAGTTAAATGTTACTCCACATTCACGTTAACATGCAGTTTCATCATTAAATTTAATAGTCATGTGATATAAAGAAAGTTCAGGAAATTTGCATGTTTCACATTTTATCACAAAAAGTAATTCTGGTTAAAATAATGTCAACAAATTTAAGTGAGGTGATGAAATCTTCACCTACATTTTGTGACAGATCTGCGTGATCTACATACAAATATTCATTGAATATCCATTTTTTTAAACTTGAAATTTAAACACATAACTTGCATTTTCCCAACTTCTAATGATTGCTTTACAAAGGGAAAGGCTTATAGTTGCTTAATTAGCAACAATTTAAAAGAATTTTTTTTTTTTTTGCAATAGTTTGAATACACAAACAGATGAATTGTGAGGTGATGGGAACATTACTGTACCTTATCCAATTTGCATACACAGGTAGTTGTGCACACTTTATACACTGTATTGTGAGATCATGTGCAACACAAAGATCTAATAATTTTCATATTTTCAAGCTTACTGAATTTTTTTGCATTCTTTTTGTTTGATTTTCACCCCTTTACCTGAAGTTAAATCAAATGAAAAGGGGATTGACTTTCACCTAAACATACATTCTCTTGTTATAAACTGGATAATATAATTATGTTGTATGTATGTCTAAAAAGTTTAAACGCACAATGCAAGGTGCCAAAAGCATGGAGAATGATTCTCGACACTTCTTTTACTCTCTTAAATACCAGATCTTCGTTTTTTTCATCATCTCTATTTCTTCCTCCTCTCTTCTCTTCCTCATCTCTGTCTTTCTATCGCCAAGTTAAATCAAATATTGAAAACAAGAAAGACTGTGCTGGGTGGGAAAAGTGGGTCAGTGCCTGTGCTAAAGGTCACCGTTGTTTGCATGCTGTTGGCAGAGAGGATGGCTTCGTCGTCGCACGCTGCACGAGGGAGAGGGATGCCAGACAAAGCAGCCAACGAAAGAGACTGTAACAGCACACACACCAGTGTGGACGGCGTTACTCAGGGAGACGGGATGCTCTCTCTCTCTGTAGGAGCAGTCTTCAGTTGGAAGAGGAAGAGGAGAAGGTTGTATGTGTATGTATGCATGTCTGTGTGTGTGTGTGTGTGTGTGTGTGTGTATTGTGCAAGTGCAACCGCGCAGGAGATGCCTGCATGAGTGGCACTAATGGCATAGCATGTGCAGATCCCCGCGGCGTCGCGACGACGTGTTTGCGTGGACTGCATGACTCAGGAAGACAGGATGCGATGCTTTCGTTACAGGAGAAGTGTGAATACATTTATGGCATACTATCATACAATGTACATCACAATGCACATTTCATCCCCCCCCCCCATCCTAACTTTCTATTTTCTCTCAATCTGTATACTCTCTTGATAATTGAGTGTCCTAAAAAAACCAAAAAAACAAAATGACAAAGAAATTAATAAAATCACAAGATCGAGTCACAGTGTTCCAATCATTTTTTTTTTCTTTCCACATCTGACATCAACATCAACTTGATATTTCATTCATTGCACAAATTCACAAAAAACCTAGCTTGTGGTACAGCCTATTCAAAGCATATTGGATATCCCTATGTATGCATTGCAGCTATACAGGAAAAACTACAGAAAAGTGTTGTATCAGAGAAAGTTATATCTCCAAATAACATTCAAATAATGAAACAGGGAAAAATGCCCTTTTTTAATACAATTTTCACTCTAATCTTATAATAAAATGAATACACACAGTGTCTCTACTTAGCTGCATCAAATATTTTTTAATGCACAGTTTTGTTTCATTTTTTTTTTTTTATTAAAGTACTGTCTATTTCCCATTTTATTTCAAACTGCCATAAAGTTTGAAATGATGTTTTGTATGAATGTGACTGGAAGAGACTAGAGGTGTATAAAGTACCAGCCTGTGAATTGTATTGACATTTTCAACCTCTCTGACCTTTTCCTGAGAAGGGCAGAAGAAAAAGGAAAGTGCAGACGTATGATGGAAACTGAGCCCTCCCGTTGAAACTTAGCAGCACAAATTACAAATGCAGATCTTGGCAAGTCCATATGCATCCCCATTGATAAGAGCAAAATGTTCACGTTCAGTCCCCTCTTGAAATGAATTCTCATTCAACCACATGTTCGGATGAATCATTTATCACACTGAAATTTGAGTCTGTATGTCTGGCTTGCATGAATTTATCCTCAGGACAGAGAAAAGACCACAAAAAAAAAAGCAATAAATTCCTTCTTCTTCAATATGTCAGTACGACTGATGCATAGTCAATCGTCCCTACAGAAATCCAGATTTCAAAGTGACACGTTTGCTTTGTGTGATTTGTTTTTCTCTGGTACTGATGTACACGGGAATTCATTCCAATTGAAACATCATTATCAACACAATGAAACAAAAACACTTGATCTGAGTGCCGCTGGACAAGCATCACTAGAAAATTTGAATACAACTCTACCAACTCCACGAATATCAGTATGTATAAATCAGTATAAATATAGTATGTCATCTGTACTCTGAAATTCATCAGGCACACTAGAATGAGCCTATTGAATTCTAAATGTTTTCCACAAAGGGTGTGACAGACTTCACACTTTATACTTTCACACCCCCATATATTGTATTATTATGTGCACATGTGTACGTGCTTGGGCATTACAAAGTCAATAGTGCACACACATTATGAGGGAAATGTGTAAATTATGTGAAAACTGTGATTGGGCCCACTTGCTACTCAGCTTTTAATACACAACACTAAGTGTGGACACACCAGTATACAACAAATTTGTTTGGCATGATGACAGAGCTTTAAAGCCAAAGGACCAAAGCAGGGATGTGTATCATTGAGCCTAGGCTCCCATCTTCCTTCATGGATTGTGTGATGTAAATAGTTTTTGGATTTATTACCATGGGGTGGGGGGGGGGGGTGTGCAGGGCAGTAAATTAAGAATTTGTGCTTGTATACACAAAGACAAAGGCTTCAAAAAAAAAAAAAGACCTAGATGACAATCAATGCATGATGCAGGGGTTAAAACACAAGTGAGTACCTTTTAGAAATGTCGAAACAGACCAGCACTAAGATGTGGTCACAGTAAATTATGGCACTCTTTTGACAAATCACAAATGCAGTCTCAGCTGAAATTTCTAGACCTTGGTTCAACTGCTGTTCTGAATGATTCCCAATGTACAAGGATCCAAATTGTCCCTTATGCCCCAGTCACATATAAACACGGATGCTCAAGGATCTACACGGTGATCCGGGGATATCCGGGGAGATCCGGGATTTTGGTATGACTGTACACACGGTACCAACACGGCAGCTACACAGATAGTGTAAGGCCGGAAGAGCGCGGCGTCTACACGGATCAACACGGCAGCTACACGGCAGCCACACGGACCACCCCGGATTGCTCTGCCAACACGGCAATCCCTGGATGACGCCGGATGTTTTTGACCTCCAAAAGTTGCCGTGTTGGCCTCCCGGCGTCAACACGGATCTCTCCCCGGATCAGATCCGGGGTGGTCCGGGGTGATCCGGGATGTCTATGTGACTGGGGCATTAGCCGATATGATCTACAACATCGCCTAACGCGGGGTACAACACTTGTACTATTGTTCCCTGGGTTACGGCATTGTTTAGCACCATCTTGTGTTTTTAAGATGAAGGGTACACCTACACACTGCTATCCTGGCTACCAAATCCTAGCAATCTGCAATAATGAGCCCAATGCCAAAATATCCCTGTTATGACGTGTTCACCATATGAACAATAATAATAAAACATACTATAACTCTGGACAGTAATTCAAAAGGACATTATTTTAATCTACAAACTCAGCCCATATTTTTTTTTTTTTTTTCGTCTGCGGATTGATAATGCATTGCACTGCCGTACAAATTGTAGTTGCACTGTTGGATCTGTAGTAAGTGTGATGCTATTCTTGATACCAAACTGATTTCAACAGGATTGAACCTTGTGGTGAAACTTTAAAGGGTGTGTACAGTTCTGGTTGAAGTGAGTATTTAGCTTTTAATGTTTTGCGAGATAGTCAGAAACCACTCCATGAGATATCAAAGAGCATGCAATTCTTAAGGGGTATCAAAAGTTTATTTGATAAAAATCAATTTTGAAATTGCAGAGATATCCAAAAACAAGGTAAAACAAAGAGATCCTAATAAAAGGCGTGGCCTGTCGTCTTTCATTATTATCACTTTTTTGGATATCTCAGCCATTTGAAAACCAATTTTCATCAAATAAATGTTGAATCCTTCTTAAAATTACATGCTCTTTCATATTTCATAAGAGATTTCTCCTTATCTCACTTATTAATGTTATAAACCTGAATCCCCACCTCAACCAGTACTGTATAGTCCCTTTATTCCACAAAATGTATTATGGAACCAGAAAAATAGCAAAATGAATCCCTGCCAAATGACATATTGAAGATTGCAGTAACAAAATGTCCACTAGGAATGAAGTCCCTACCTCATGCTATCCCCCTCATAGTTTGCCAGGTCATCTGGATTCTCTATCAGCACAGATCTAGCTAGCTCTGAACCAGAACTTGTGACTGGCTGTTATATTTGTCCATCACACAGGCTGTGATGGTGGAACCATGCCACCATGCATATACTCAGCCACAGGTACACTGTATGACCCAGGGCCTATTCTCAATATGAAATCTTGGTGGCATTCACAAGATTACTTTTTCTTCTTTTTTCTTTCTTTTTCTTTGTTGTTGTCAATTCATGCTGCAGTGAGAGACTATAATATTCCAAAAATTGCAAGCTTTAGCCAGCATAACATGCATATCATATCTACAATTGACTTGGTAGTCTGTTGCATGCAACTGTGGCTTTAACAGCCTTCACTGGCATCTACATGTGTGGCTGTTCTGAGGATACAAACACTGAGTGGATGTCATGTGATAACAGATTTTTTTTTTTTTTTTTTTTTTTTGCATTGGGCATTCTAATAGCAATTTCTCACAGCAAACTTCATGTGCAAAGTAAAAAATATGGCACTCTGATGTGCATGATGCCACTTTGCTAGTGATGATCTGGTTGGCAATTTGTACAGTACAGCTATCAACTTTCATTCTTCCATGAAAATATTGTGATTTTTGTGTGAAAGGCCCTCCAGTCAAGGAGGGAGAAGGGGTGAAAGTTGATTCGCTAGAGCAAGGATCTAAGAGGAGAAGTTAACAAGCAAACAAACAAAGCTGATGGGGGTTATGAACCCACCTTTATAGTGTGCAGGCTCCTCTTTGTGGTTTCTGCCTTTCCCATTTATGTCTCAATCCATGAATATATAAATCAAAATTCTTTTTCGACTGTGGCTAAGCAGTGCAAACATTGACACACAGAGGGGTCCATTGTTATCATACATGTACTGTATTCCCCACACATATACCACAGTGGGACAGGCCAAGACAATGCCATCAAAGTCACATCATGTTAAAAGACATTCATGATTCATCAGATCACGTCCCCTCCCCTCCACCGGAAGATCATTTTCGGGAAGGTCAAAATGGGGGGGGGGGGACAAAAAGTCATGTACAAATTGTACAAGAGACACACTATCATTTTTCTTTCCTTTGTGTTTGTTGGTTTGTTTCTAATATAATTTTTTGATTGAGTAAAATGACATAATTTCCATAATTATGTTACAGTCACTGCTCACTGGCACTAGACTTGCAAAAGCAATGAACACGTGGTGAATTTCACATGGTTATCTGAAATGTAATGGGACAGGTTTTCTTAAAACCCTGTACATGGCCCGAGTGATGCATTCTCCTCTCAAACCTTGTTGATAAAGTCAATATTAACCAAACCTCATAAAACTGACAGAGATAGTCCGTATATCATGATACTATATCCACATCAACCTTGAGTCTGCAAATGCTGTTGGTGGCTATTGTTTATTTTTGTGTGTTTTCATTTTTACCAGCTTACACGTATATACAACTTTCACATCAACATAAGGCTGAGATACACTTCCTCGAAGACTACTTTCACGCCACATAACCACTCCTAGTATATCTTTTTCTCATCTTTTTTTTTTTTTTTGGGGGGGGGGGGGTGGGGGTCATTTGCCAAGCAGATCAGTGACCGAATACTGTGGTTGTGTGTGTCTTTTACAAGTCTGCCATATCCCAATCCAATGGGACTGGCTGAGAGGAGAACCCCTCTTAATGGAATTGCCACATCGAATGTTGCTTCTGAATTTCTTCATCATCTGGATGCAGACTGCACTGATTGAATGGGCAAATAAAAATTCACTGTTGAACAAGCCTGTTGAATGTATGTATGGGGCTGGACTACAAAAGTCCCATTTGGGCTGGTGGGATGAACACTGTACCTTCTGTGATGCCCTCAATTAGCATGGTTCAATCTTGCAAGTTTTGTGTCATCATCCATATCAATCATCTTTTAATATACACCTTCTTGTTTTGTGCTTGTAGTACGTTAATAACTCATCACAAATTTCTCTGAATAAATTCTCTGAATAGCATATTTGAGAAGCATATAAATGAAGAAAAAGCAAAGTATCATATATGATAGATGAAAGGCATGTAAGCAGTGCCCCATTTTATGGTACCCATGATTAACAATGTTTCTTCATTTTGTCTAATCTTACCCAAACTTTACAGACCTGTTGGATTATGTTTCACTGCAATCATGAAATATCAGGGTCAACATCAGCTACATATGTAAGTGGCAATAAGGCCCCCCCCCCCAAGAAAAAATAATAATAATAAAATATAAATGAATAAAAAATAGAAATAATAATAAAATATAAATAAATAAAACAAAATAAATCAACCAAGACAAAACAAAAAACAATGAAAATAATGACTTGCCCCTGATTGGAAGATTGATATTCATGGAGAGTCAACACCAAACTACAATTGTGTACCCACAGAAAGAAACAATTTCAATCAACTGCTGATTCTCTTTCAGAGCCCTGGATATCTGGGCACTCATCACTCACTGGGATTCACAATAGGTAACAACAGAAAGCCTTACAATGCTCCCAAGGCCTATAAAAACCCAATAATTTCTCAGCCACCAGCCAGGGGCAGGGCTTACTGAACGGGTAGGTGGTGAGGCTCTGTTTAGAAGCTGTCTCATTTTACACCAAATGTCACTTGTATAATATGAATATGCCTGGCTGTTATGAATGACAAAACAAAAAGAAAAAGAAAAGAAAAAGAAATGCAGCACCTACATGTATAGCTCAAGCATTAATAAAATGACACATGAACTAATTTTTTTCATATTTTCTCAAGTTACTATCAATCTACAATAAAAGCTGTTGTTTTCATGAAAATTTCATTTTTATGAACTTTGGGAGGGTTTCATTTTCATGAATTTCACACCAATTTAACAGCATACAAAAATATCAGAACTACACAGGCATATACTCTGTGAGGCATCTCAGTGATTAAATACACATGTAGATTTACACAATGTTGCACTACTTTAAACAGTCTAGTATATAAGATAATGATATTGCAATATGTTAAACAGTCAAGATATAAAATAATGATATTGTAATATGTTTGAACAGCCTTGGTGTATAATAATGATATTGCAATATATTAAACATTGTTTACTTCCAAGATCTCTACAACTCGACCAAGACTTTGCAAATAAGGGCTACTGCATTTACTAAGTTTGATTTAGGGCCTACTCACAACTTTTTTGAAATTACAGATGTCTCAACTTTATTACTGAAGGTTACATATAGCGTTGAGAAGTTTAAATTCAGTTACATGAGATGTTTAAGTATATACTAGATAACCCTGAAGAAAAATCAAAATAAATCACCAGCTATTAGAATGAGCACTAACTCATATCCAACGCAATCTTTTAGTGACAGTTGTTCCATATTTTGCAAACTCTCCAGTTAAAATTTAAATCTTAATAATCTAGCTCCCTCTTTGTACATTAGGCCTATATTGTAGCTAAAACATCATACAATGTACTTTGACTACTACCGTATACTGAACTACACCGTTGTACGAAATATTTTCTTTTCTAAAGTGGGGAGGAGGAAAAAGAAAGGAAAAAACAGGAAAGCTGGTTTGTCAGTCAAAAATATATGCAGGCATGTGTTTTTTGTTTTGGTGTGTGTGTGTGTGTGTGTGTGTGTGTGTGTACATAAAGAGGTGAAATACTGGTTAAACCAACAATTACGAAAATTCAACCTAGGGCCCTGTGAATTTCTATGTACCTTGCAGCGGAGTTGAATGATTGCCCATTTAAGTGGCAGGTAGGTACATATTACACATTTCTGCTACGCATAATTAATCACTCTTTGCACCGTAAACGGACCCGCCAAATCAGGCATGCACGGCAGAAAAAGGATATAAGAGGCCGGTACACGGTGAGGATTTTCTGAATTGGTTAAAGTTCAACCCCCTTTTCAACTGCCGTGAAAAGATCCGGCTGCGAGCAATCGGGTAAAATATTGACAGCCCAAAGTACCCGCTTGCTAACCAATTAACTTTGACTGATTAGACTGTTTACAGCCTCATAAATCATGCTAGAGGTTGGAGGCATGCAACAAACTCAAGTCATGCATCTCAGTAAAGAACTACATCATTGAAAATTATGTACACACCCCACATACATGTACTATGTACACCATACTTTCATAATACATTGTACAACAAGCACACATGTTCCCCCAATATCCACAGATGGTTGCACAGTGTCTGTGATGGTGTAAGACTTAAATGTTTTTAACCTTATTGGATCATTCACAAATATGAAAATTCATTCAGCCAGGATTCCCAAGTTTGCGAGGCATGAAGACCCATCAAATCAATGCAAACAAATGTGATGTGTGTGTGAACATGTGGTTGTTGTATATCATGTGAGTAAGTGTGTAGTGCTCCATTTTTCAATTGTGTTATGCAAATTGTATACTCTGGATATCTGTACTACTGCCTGTGATTAGTGTGAAGTCAGTTGACAATTAAACACTTTATTTCACTCTATGTGCTATATACAGTAGGTATTTCCAACTGTTGTAAATACATTGTCTTACTGTTATTAGTTTTTAACTATTAAACACCTATGGTGATTGATTGTAGTCACATGCAGTACAAATGCCTCACAGGGATTGGAAATGGGAGAAAAATCACACAATATCTTAATTTTGTCACACAGATTTTGAGAATAGTCAGGAAGATATGATATTACACTTCACTTAAAATATTAATGTCTGTGCCTGGAGAGAATTTGTACTCAAACACTCCAAGGACCTTGAGACAAAGTGTTACAAAGAATTTGATATTTTGCAGTTATTAGAGCACAAATTGAAGTTGTGCGAGAGCAGAAAACTATTCTTTTGAGTGAGTGCATTTACACTTTAAGTGAGTTGTTTGTTTTTGCTTTATTTTGTTTTTTGTGGGTATGAAATTTTTCTGTCAAGATGCAAATGAATGTGGTATCCTCAATTAATTGGGCAAGCTACTGCACTGGGCAAATAAATTTCTAGCTTCTGCCACGAGATTGCAGCACAATTCGCATGAAGGGTTGAAATGGGACCATATTCAGACCTTGGAAACATCGATGCCATTCACTCAGTGCCGTGGGACTTGATTCCCCACAGGAATTGCATCCCAGCACAAAAGCTGGAATCACTGCGAACTGGGTGAGTGTGTGTGTGTGTACACAGAAGATAGGTTGCCCCAGATCACTTGCTATGCCCCAAAGCATGCCCTTGACCTTGGATTTCAAGGGGGGAGAAAAGATAATGATATCTCAGTCTGTATGGGAAACCCTGCCCGAGGACACCCTCATGACCTCATGAGAAACCAGCTCTCTTCTACAACCCTATCTCCCACCCTTTCCACCTTACTTTTTATTTAATTCATTTTTTTTCTTCAAGGAGTACTGATAGTATAGTTGGTAAAACATTGTGAAAAGGGTTTCACTTCAATGCCCATGGATGCATGCGGGACTTTGAAAAAAAAAAACAAAGACGATTTCTCAGAAAGAAAGAGGCAAGTCCATTGAGAAGATAATAATAGTGTGTTCAAAAGGCACTGGCTACAAATTATTCAATCCTTAGACCTGCAGACACACGCATAATGCAGCATTCACCCTGATCATTTACTGTATACAGTGAGAGTCTAATGAATGTTAGACAGTGCCTACACACAGGAGGGAAACTTGACAGGAATGAATCTAGACAATCCTGTCCATGGTATCTACAGTTTGATTTTATGCACTCTCATGAATGTGGCTGTGATTTAATTCCTTGATATTTTTTTCCCTATTCATTTCCTTTTTGCATGCAAGTTTTCTTAACACTGGTATAAAAATATTCCAAGAAAGGAAAAAAAAAACATGAACCAAGAACAATGAACCAAGAAAAAAACCATGTATTCTGTCTGAAAGTAAGTTAGTAAAGAAAGATATTTTTGTGAATTGCCACTGGCATTCAATGCATATAAATATATATAGGCCTACACTTTGTAATGCAATTTAGTGTAGACAAGAACTATCGCGTGATTTTGATTTCACAAATCTTGGCTCTCGCAAAAGTTGCGAAATTAAAATGCACATGAACATTTCTGGTTTTACAGTGTAACTGACTCCATGTTACTACAAGGAGAAGACAGCACTTCAACAGTGATTATTGAACTGATGCTGAGACTATTTCAATCACTTGCTCTTTTCTTTAACATTTACAATTGTAAAGTAGCATGCTACACATCTCAGATAAGCTTAGTCACCTTTACGCTCAGCGCAAACATGAAAATGGTAAATCACGACCCACAAATGACCAGGGATTTTTTTTCCCCTGGTCCGTTTAAATCCTCGTTAGTCACTCTTGTTTGGTCACTCAAAATACACCCTTACAACATGGAGGGGAGGAAAAATTTGCATCATGCAAATAATGTTAGGTCTGGCCCTGACGTTATTTGCAGGGTAAATAAGTCAGCTCTAATCCAAAGAGGGGATTAGATGTAGGAAACAAACACGCATCATATTTGATCACCGTGATTGACAAACAAGGTCGTGATGCCAACCCAAGAAATGCCTCAGCCGAAACTCTGGGCCAACATGATACAATACACCAATCATTGGTTGCCTTTTTTTTTTTCCACTGATGTCTGTGCCACATGACAGCTTTCTAGTCAAATTCTGAAATGCGTTCTTACATTTTGCACTGTACAATCCCGTCACTGAAGGTCGGTGACCACATTCATCAAAGCTCTAAGCAAGAGAACCTGTTGTAGGAAATACACACCCTGCATCTACTGGCAAGTCAGTAATATAAAGTCATGGTTAGGCTTCAAATTTGATGAGTCTGACTGCATATATATGGTTTAATACTAGCCATGTACCTTTCTAGCCAGCCATATAATTAAGAACGAGTTTACAGTCATTTTTGCTCATAACCTATCTACACTTGTGTATGCAAGAGGACCAAGATGGACATATGGACAAGGACATACAAAAGATCCATAATGGGGTACTCTGCAACCACAGACCCTTGAGGAACCAGATACACTGTAGTACTATCATTGCTCCTCAGTGACTTCCAATGTAGCAGCCTGACTACTGATCATTCAGTGCCCATTCTTTAAAGGGAAGATAAACCCCAAGAACAATGTGGATTGAGTGAAAGCAGCAACATTAGTAGAACACATCACTGAAAGTTTGAGGAAAATCGGACAATCGATGCAAAAGTTATGAATTTTTTAAGTTTTGGTGTTGGAACCGCTGGATGAGGAGACTACTAGAGGTTATGACATATGAGTGGACAACAATACCATGAAAATTACAAATTCCATCAACTTGATATTGACATATGTTAAGGGTAGCAATTATTCCCCCTGCTTTCTGAAAGCGGTTGGTCCACTGCTCTTTCATAATTCTAGAAAAGTGAATTTTTGTTGAATTTCCTTTATATTTTCTTTGTATTGTTGTCCACTCATACGTCATATCCTCTAGTAGTCTCCTCATCCAGCGGTTCCAACACCAAAACTTTAAAAATTCATAACTTTTGCATCGATTGTCCGATTTTCCTCAAACTTTCACTGATGTGTTCTACTAATGTTGCTGCTTTCACTCAATCCACATTGCTCTTTGGGTTTACCTTCCCTTTAACAGAACCGCAAATGCGCCACAAGTGCAGTCACATATTTCCTACAGGTAACCATCTCTGAGCTTGAGCAGCTTGAAGTGCCCATCCTCCACACTGCATGCAAATAGTATACCATGCGAGGAAACGAAATTAGGTGCAAAATACATTGCAAGCACCTTGGCTGTGAATCAGTATCCAGATTTTTCATGCACTCATTGCTCTATCTCTCTCATTTTCTCCTTCCCCTTCTCTCTCTCCCTCTCCCTCTATTTCTCTTTCAAGTCTCCTCTATCTTTTTTTTTTTCACTTTCTTTTTCTTCTTTTTTTTTTCTACCATCTCTCACTTTTGTGTGTTTCTTTTCTTCCTTTTCTCTTTCTGTTTTCCCCCACCATAATATGGGAAACTATCTGTTAACTTTTGCTCCTTCATGAAAGTGATAGTGATATTACAATTAAGTTCATTTCCTGTTTACATCAACAACAGAAAAACCCAATGCCTGATGCACGTACCACACGGGTCCACGCCTGGGCCATGTCAGGCGCCATCAGCACAAGATTATACCACCATGCACAGAGAGTACAGTATAAATGAAACAATAAACAGGTGTTAATCGATCGTAGCAAACATCCAAATTACCGGAATCAGCGTGTTATACCAGATTATTTTGACCTCCCACACTGATTTCACAAACATTTCCACTATTGTTTCCTCACTTTGGCCTCTCTCAGATATTTTTTTCAAAGCAGTTTACCAGCACTAAAAGCAGAGTATACGACAGACTTATGAACAAAAATTTTCTCCCACATACACCTGTACAACTTGTTAAACATACAATGCAAAGAAAACAAGTGACAGGCCAGTTCTAAGGTAATGCTGCATATAATGTATCTGATCTGTATTAACCCGTTGAAGACTAGTCCCACGTATGCTCGAGCAGGTGTCTATGGGAAATACATGTTGTAGCAAAATCAGCCCATCCTCAACAGGTTACTAATTACAATAAAACAATGTGGGGAAAAAAGGACTACATTTGCAAGCCTGGAATATGAACCTAAACTGCTCATGTGGAAAGTGGTAAACTGCACTACTACCTGACCTGAAACCAGCATATGGCAGTGATATGATAAGCTTTATTAAGAAAAACAAAATGGTTTGTATGGATCCCTGAAATATTCTCCTTTTTTCTCCTCTTGTCCACAAAATATTCCAGACTGGCTTCATCCTTTTTACTTTTACTTGGTCTATTATATAGATGAAAGATGGTTTTGTTTTTGTTTTTGTTTTGTGTGTGTGTTGTTGTTGTTGTTGTTGTTGTTTTGTTTTGTTGGGGTTTTTTTTACCTACAGAGAGCAATACTATCAGATTTGTGGTCTTATCTAGAGGAAATAAAAAGCATGAAAAACTACTTGCATTCAAAAACTGGTATGCACTGATATGAACAGAGATGTTGTTTACAGCAGATCGGGTTACCAAGCCATTTGTAACACAGGGCTCTGGAGGGGTAACTTGCATCCCTGGCCTACTGATTCAGAGAGAGGAGAATGAGTGTGATACCTCCTTGGGAGAATCAATGATTAAAGTGCGATGCAAATTCGTAGAGTTAACTCACACAAAAAGAATATAATGGGAAGTTTCATCAAACTAAGATATGAAATAACAAAGAAATGGAATTGGGCATTTCCAAGGTAAAAGGGTACATTTCAGGGTTGTGGACTGACAAAAATGTGACAATCCATGTAAGGGATGTTCACCACTAAGCTTAATGGTTTAAAACAGTGTTCAATAGAATTTAAGGGCTGTTATTATCTTTTCTCTGATCAATATCAGGCCATTCAGTTGAAAATTAAAAAAAGAAAATGAATACTTTTTAATTGAACTTCACATCTATACCTTCACCGTACTGTATGTACATATAAATGCATAATTGTATATTTATGTTTGCCAAAACCATCATATTTTTGGCATAAATCCCTGAAATGTACCCTTTTACCTTGGAAATACCAATTTCTAATATTAACGCATCTTTTAAATATGGGGCAAATGAAGATTTTAAAAATGATTTTATTCAGGTCTACTTTGGGTGAAACCTCTTCCACTCTGGCCAACTTCTACGCACAGAATTTTAAATATGTGGATTTGCACTTTAAGAAATACTGCCATCATTTTTTCTTTTTCTTTTTCTTTTTTTTTTTTTTTTTTGCACAGGTGTGTTTCTCTCAATACAGTGAAATATCTGTATGTATTGTGTAGGACCTACATACTGTAGATTCTACTGAAAGTGAGTTTCAAGAGTGGTTTTGTTCACAGGGTGAATATTGTATCCTTCTTTCCTCAGAAGATGAACAGATTTTTACTCACAGTCACTCATAAGGCTTCAGGCACTGATTCAAAGAGAATGCTCACTTTACTCAGGGTCTAACTTTCTGTGACACTACATGAGGAACATGAGAATCTACCCGACTACGGTAGACACTGGCTTGTATAAAGAGTGAAACTCAAACAAGTGAAGTCTGCCTTGCATTCAACACTGTGATTTACATGTACAATAGCATTCACTGCTTTGGAACACAAACTTTCTCGATTAGTTTGCAATGAGGAGGCCAGACTGAGTGTTGTCTACTGATGTGACTGTATCAGAGCTTTTGTTTTATTTTCTTACATTCCTCCATATCCTACAACTGGTTGCTTTGGATTTTTTTTCCCGTACATTTCACAGTTGTTATTTCTCTAAATATAAAGCTAGTGTACATTAACACCCAATTCCCTCTCCTTTATGGGGATCGGGTTCTTAAAATACCTCAGGTCTTTAGTAAGCATCATAAATCCAAATGAAGAGTTCACCGCTGCCTGTACATACATGTAGCCCAATTGATTCTATTCACCACATACAGAAGGTACAATTTGATCTGATGGAAGGATGGAAGGCGGTCCTTGGGATCTGGTTCCCTTTAATCTAGCACAATTTAACTCAATCACTACTTGTGCTTTGTCGCTCTGTTTTTTTACTGTCAGTTCTGTTGGGAGTGGGGGAGGAATTACTGAGTATTGGGAAAAGCCTAGTTTTGAAACCCTGAGAATACAAAGAACTCGAGACTTCGGTCTGACATATCAGAGACAGCAGTAAATAGGAGACCCATTGAAGGAAAGGAATCTCAGATTTCATGTCTCCTTATGTTCAAATGCCACCAAAGCGATTTGATGTCATCTCAAACCGCTTTGTGGCATTATTTCAGTTACACAGGTATACAGAATAACTTTCCTCTGCACTCCCCTTCTCTTTCTTTCCTCTCTAGTCTTCTTGGAAGATTGTCCTTTTTAAAAGTGAAATAGTTTAGCGGTGCTGAGTACAGCAAGAATTCCTTTTACTTACAAAGACCTACAGATCTTCTCTCTCATTCCTTTTTTTTTTCCCCTGGACATCTTATTCTTCTTTATAATCTTGTAGTACCTGGTGAAAACCAGCCAGCGTAGAAAGTTACATGGACACAAACAAAAGGTGGGCGCACAAAGCTTGAACATTTACAGCGCCGTGCCAAACAAGCCCTCCACAATGGGACTTAGCACTCGGCTGCATTTCAAAGGATGGGAAATTTGTTTTGCCCCGTGTGAAGTAGTCGTGGGGTACCACCTTAGCGCTAGCTGGTGGCGGCAGACAAATCTCGTCGCTGCACTCGGAAAGAAAAGATCCGGAGAATGCGGCACAGCTAGAGCGATGATGCAAGACATGGGAGGGTGAATCCCATGGTTATTACAGGCATAAACAGAAGGGAGCATTCAGGATTATTCACACAGGCATCACTTGTTGTGCACCTCCAATGTCATCGAAGCGTTTAACTTGCTCTCTGCAAAAAATAACCTACATAAGTTCAAGGTGCTTTCCTTCTATCTTCCCACTGATATCAATGTACATTCATGTAAAAACAATGACACAAATTTTGACATGCACTTACAGTGACCCTCCCAAATGTCGTCGTATGACAAAAACATGCTCTTATGCTTTGATTATTACAAAAATTATCAAAAATTTACTTTAAAAAAAAATGATTTTGCATAAACTCTGTAGAAACCAAGTTTCTGGCTCAAATGTGTTTGCAATTTCAGTTTTTCAGCATTCAAAAAAATTATTTTTTAACCCCATAATCAAAACAGCTTTGCATTTATCAACTGCCAAAAACTCCCTGAAAGTTGTTTGGAAACCTTAATTCTGCACCAGAAGTGAGTTGCTAAACACGTCCACAGCTGTATAATTTATGTGCATACCAAGGTATAACTGCAAATTTCACGTTCAGATGAAGCTCAAACCAGCCTTCCACTGAAGCACTGACAGATTATGGGCCAAAATTTCAAATTTGCCATCGATGTACAATATACACTTTTTGTAGACCGCTGCTGCCGATGACAGATTGAATGTTATTGTTACTTGTAGTCACTACAGTTAAAACAGAAAAGTGAAAAAAAAAAATGTAAATAATTAGTTATCCTGTCCTATTATTGGTGTACAAAATACAGGCCAGCTCTATGAAATGGGACCAAAAGTTTAGATGCTAATTCACCCATCTTTGCAGAGACTGCATTTTTAAGTTGGAAGACGATTAAATTACCATATGTCTACAGTACAATATGACTTACAGCTGTACTATACAAGCAGGGAGGTGGGCTTCCCACCTCCCTGGTACAAGACATGATCACTTCCGGCAACAACAAGCTTATGCTTGAGACGTTCATGACAATATCTAGGCATGCAAATAAGAACTACATCATGTATTACCTTTTAGTTACCGTACCACACAAGCACACAAGCACACAAGCAGACCTGGGACACTTCGCCATAGTTAATCTGTTAGTAAACTCGAACCAATAACAATCAAGTCAAAGGTCATTTGATCTCTCTGCCACGTGATATGATCAGCTTTGGGTTGTAAACACAACAGACTGTTACTGCTACAGTTGTACAAGCCTGTGGGCACATAATACTCAAATGACTTGCAAACATATGATACCATCTTCAGATAGAGTTCATTGAGAATTGGGCTGGTAAAAATACTTTAAAAAAAAAACAAAAACAAAACAAAAAAAAACAAAAAAAAAAACATTGCTAACATTTTCTAGAGTACATTTCACTTCAGCTCTCTCTTATCCAGATGCATCCAAGCAGTGAAGTCAGGGGAAAAAAGTGATTTCAAACATAATCAAAACTCTGAAAAAACTCACTCTATTTTCCTATGATATTCCCTGCAGAAACATATATTATGAATTTTACAGTAAAATGTATCAATTGATGACTACGATTTTAACTTGGCTAGCATAAATTACATGTACACTACTGTTGTGTGTGTTAACACTGGTCACTTCCTACTGTGCGTAGCTACAATTTCGAATTTTTACCACTGGGTCAGCAGCCTACAGTATTGTACAAGTGTACTTGTACTCATACAAACGTGTATCTTGATAGGCATACATGTATGGGTACACAAACATTATTTCTCCCATATCCGGCCAATTCACTTATTGGGACAGGTGCCGGTCCCAATGTGGTCAGATGACAGAGGTCGGACTGTACAGGGGTATGTTTGATACAGACAGATCCTTAATAGAATGTACACTCTGCACAATGATGTACAATGCAAAGTTTCTGTCATGACATTCACTCTTTCTTCAGTACCCAGCCAAATCAGTCTATCACCACCCCCCCCCCTTTCACACACACATACGTACACACATACACACAGACACACACAAAGATGAAATGGCTTTGCATCTTCACAATTTATTCTTATTCTGAGGCAGAATCTGCAACTGGCTGGAGTGGAGAGAGAGCAACACACTCTGAATTATGGCTCTAATGGACCCTCACCGTAAGAAGCCGCTTTAATACGAACTTCTCCCCTGTGGCAACAGGAATATGACCTCAGATGTTGATTTTACGCCAGCTCCCCCTATGGCTGGGGTCAAAGGTAATTCCGAGTGGTTTCCCCCAGCCTGTCATGTGCCCTAAACTGTCCGAAGCACTTCAAATATGAAGCTCTGGAAAATTCCAGCATTCCTGGCGTGACAACTGTGATTGCAGTTGGTAGCAAAGTCGGTGCAGCAGTACAAAACCCAACCATGTCGAGCCAGCCTCACCCTTCATCACACTGCATTGCACTACCATCCCATCAGGCATGACCAAAATAGAGAAAGGCATGGCTGGGGTGGATATTTCCATGATGTTTGTACCGGTCCTCAAGTGTGTAAAGGCACCAGAAAAGGGACAAAAATTGTATAATCAGATCTCTTATTAAAGTTAAGAATGCGATCTGCATTATACACATACCATGTGCATGTTTGTAGGTCTGTGTGTTCAACGGCCACTGCAAGCTACACTGCAACAGAAAGTCAAAACAATCGTACATCTAAAGCACTCTGCATCAGTGAAATGATGGCCAAATGTTCACACACACAGCGCTGCACTCGAACATTTTATCTTGTGCCTCAGTTGATCCCTACCAAAGTGATATTTATCAACAGTTATAGACCTTCTTCCGTTAAAAAAGAGCATGACACTACTGTAGATATCACTGTAGTCAGACTCATTACAATTGCCCTTGTCCTTGAACCAGATTCCTTCAACTGTCTTTTCATAGTAGCCAATATAGAATTGCAGTTGTTTACTGCAGAGGTTGTAGATGTAACTTCCAAACATTTTTATACATTTTGTATATATTCTTATGAAATTTAGAAAATTCATCTACAATTTCACAAGGAACATGGTAATTTTGGTGTTATTTCCATAATATAAGTGGAAATTGTGATGTCAATAGTCAATAATAACAATTGATAATCATAACAAAATAATGTCCATTCAAAATTGCACAAGTAATGAAAACATAGCACTGTAGGGACTATACATATTGTACGTACGTATGCATGCAGAATCTGCTATTCACATGTAAACATTACCCTACTGCCACCTACATGGTCTACAAACTTTTCAAATGCTGATATTAATATTCAGATTAATTCTGAAATCACTCCCACTTTTTCACTTTTGATATAATTATATGTGGTCACATATATCCAGATCTGTAGAGTATGACAGCAGTTTTTAGGATGCCTGCAGGGTGAAATTACCGTTATTACTCTTTCTAAAGCCTCATTGTCCTCAAAAACTGTAACTAAATCCTTTTGCTATTGTGCAGGGGGAAAAAGAAATAAGCCACGTCCTTTCCGAGTGCTTTTACAAACGAAGACAAAGTTAACTGTACTTAAAAGAGAGAGAGAGAGAGAGAGAGCTCTTGAATATCATTCAATCATCTGCAGGAAAAGGGGAAAAAAGCACCCACCTCAGCAGTATAATTGGGGGGGGGGGGGGAATAGAAAAGAGCATTTTTTGACAGAAGAACTTACCAGTAAAGTCAACACAATGATGTCAGACTGAGAACATACTATCATGTATGAGAATAGCAAAGATCAAGGATCACTCATGGAAGCGCCTGGGATCAGGGCATCTCAACTCTCAATGGTGCTGCTAAACACCCATTGTGGCTCATTGTTACTCAGCGGAGTAGCAGCGGACAAAGCGCTGCCATTCATGGAAGTTTCAGGCTTGCTGAACACCACTTCTCAAGGTTAATGACTTGTAACTACTGGAAATACCAGACTCCCCTTTTCTACTACCCCCCCCCCCCCACACACACACACACAAACACACACTCCCAAGAATTTAACCAGAAATATTGTTTTTGGTCCATTTGTTCTATTGATCACAGTTCATGAAAACAAAGGAAGACTCTGAATGGTGGCTTTATCTGCCTTTGGCCTGTTGTAATACAATTTTTGTTCTGACATTGCAATTCTGATAATAACTTTTCTGTACAAACATGGCTTGTTATAATATTTGAATTTAATATCAAGGAGAACCCCAGAATCTCTTCTTCCAGCTGAGAACACTGCTATGCACGCTGTGCACACACATGCATCAGCTGAAACAGGGACCAGGGCAATGTTGGAAGAGCCAAGCACTGAAGGGAGTGACCCAGTGACCCCAGGAATGTAATTTGGGCAAAATTTATCAACACAGCACCCAGGCAAAGAATGGCGAGGTCCATGGGTGAGCTAACCCCTGAACCACAACCACACAAACATGAAAGAGCAAGTGTAAGTGTGGTGTTCATGCATTCTTCTACAGTCATCAGATAGAATTACAGGCACAAGGACTAGGCCAATTCCTATTACTACAATGACTGACAAGTGATTATGTTGACTGTCAAAGCAATGAAAATTATACATTGTACTAGTATGTACATTGACTTGATGTGACAATCTCCAAAGATATCTTGGGGTTGGTAGGCCCTAGTAGTGCTGTTCATGTACTGTAGATTCTTACTTTCTCATATCTTCATTTAATCAAAAGGGATACACTCAGTGTACAATGAATAACAAATGGTGAGAGTAGTTTTTCATCCTATTTACAAAATGGGAGGTGAAGTATCCTTTAAGTGAGTAACTACCACGTATGTACTGTATGTACATATGTATGTGTATGGATAATCTTTAAACAATGATTTAGAGGTCCTATTAAATGGTAGGACCATGTCTTCCTCCCTTGGATTGATCGAGCACTGAAAATGACTTCACTTTGAAAAAGATGTCATTCACTGTACCGCCTATGTCATGTGAATGAAGATTTAGATATTATGTGACACAAAAAGACAAAACTTCTAAACTCCCCTTACAATTTAAGTTGTCCATGTACATTGTACATGTATAAGACCATTTCAAAGTTTAAAGAAATAAAAGAAACACTTGATTAGTTGTTGGAGTTCAGGAGTATCATTAATTCTTTTTGCTTTTGGAATACTTTGCCTACTCTGTAACTACAAGATGTATACTCCATGAATAATGTACCGATCTTTCTTTCTTTTTTTAAGACAAATTTTGTTCTATGAGGAAAACAAGTTTCACTAAGAAAAAAAAAAGTAAGTCGGAAATATATATTGTAATTCAACAAAACATAATAATTTTCCAAAGTGTCAAAGTCATTTCAAAGAGGATTTTCTGTTTCAGCGATTAATGTTTGTGCATACACTATGTCTTTCTATTGTTTGATGCATGTGTATTGATCATTCATTATGGTACTTTGCTAAGATTATCTATGCAGTATCATATGGGAATCCTATCTCATTGTGAATGTATACAGTGTATTTAAGGCACATCCAAATATACAGAAAGAATCTACACCTCCAAATCAAAGTTAAAACTGCACGTGCCATGATTTTCATATTTAAATATCATACCCACGATATAAATGAATGGATTTATTTCTAATTAATGGAAAAGAAATGATTACTACATGAAGTACAAATCAATTCATAATGATTTGGCTTGGAACACTTTTGTTTCACTTTCACTTGAATTGTTTGAAAACATGTAGACCTATACAGCTATGTACGTGTAAACATTGACTCTACTCATGTAAATGTTGAGTGGCTATGAAAAAAAAAAAATTATGTACAAGCCATGAATTTATAAACTTACACTGAAATTCACAAAATATAGATTTACCATTGTATGTGTGTCAAACATTATATATATCACAATATCTTGGTTTCAACTCTACACACATTTGTTCTCTGATCTCCTGTCTGACTGTAGACAGCTCTTTATGAGAAACTGTGACAGACAGACTACCTTGATCAGGTTTTGAATGAAGTCAAGTGTTAACTGCATTTCATTCATGAAAGATCAGATCAACTGGTATAACGTGGCGATGAAATATCAAACACAAAATACCAACATTAATCAAATAGGTCAATCTCATTTAGAAATAAATAACCTACATGTAGATGTTGTCTAGAGGTCTAATGGTATTTAATACACTGAAGAAACCGTGCGATCGGGAACACTAAATTGACTTTATATTGATGTTAACACGAAGGCCCCTACCAAAAGTAGTTAGATGTTGAGGTTCTTCAGTTTGACACAAAATGATTGTGAGAGACAGTTTTTGTTTTGTTTTTTAACAATTAGAACTAGTGCACTTGACTTTTTTGAATAATTGGGACCAAGAATATAATTTGTTCAGAAGAGGAATAGTAAACCTCACTATTGTATGAAACAATTGTTACAAGAAGAAACACTATTCAAAATAAAATCTGTCAAAGTTTCACAAAGGAAAGCAGGTCGAAAGAGCGCGAGAAATTCCAGCATCAGCGCTTACCGACTTCTGATGAACACGTTACACACGCCGGTGAGAAAACTAGTCCCAAGAACAATAGAAGCGAAAGAACAGATGTTCTCCGCATCCCAAGTTCATCCATCGTTGGTCTGCTTCTCTGCAACGCTCGTATCAATGGCAAAATAGCGGTGAATATCCCTTGCAAGAACAAAAGTGGAGGAGAATACAAAAGATCCCCCAAAGTACTAATGAAACGTTATATATCCAAGTTAGGTTTTCGTCAAAAGTACGAACCGTAGATAAAACTCAAGTCAAATTTGTGTCGTGCATGCTCTGATGTTCGTGGCTTTCCTCTGGCAAAAGCAAGCTTGCTCCAACAGCAGTTTATACACCAGCTGGCCAGGGGAGCGCTCAAGCATTCTTCCCGGTTTCCGCTGCGGAGAGCGGGGTTTGTGGTAGTACTCGTGCGTATCACCCGACCAGATTTGTGCTCAGCAGCATCACTCCAGTGATTTGTAACTCGGAATCTCCTCGAGCATTTACATCAAATAAGTACGAGTGTCTTCAAATGATAAATGCACAACGTTGGTTTGTGGCGAGTACAAGCACAGAGAATTTTGTATTCCAAAATCAACGATTGAATCGATGAGTAACTGAAAATCCTGAAGTCTGTCTAGCAACGCAGATGTAGCACGTTCAGGCATTTGTGGCTTGCTAGGATCCCATCAGCTAGCAATTCTCGAATGTGTACTGTACAGTTAGCTCGCATCGCTCTCATCATGCAGCTGCCGCGCCGGAGTTGCGAGTGTATGTGTGTGTGTGTTTGTGTGTGTGTGCCATCGGTGCACGTTTACGGAGTGGCTAACCTCCTTTTGAAAAGATGTATTTGTCGTAAACAACTTCGCCGTGCGGCGCTAACTGTGCAAGCGTATAAAACACACAGAAAATACGAAAACAACACACCACCTGCCCCCATTGGATGGGTCGCCCATCGCTCCGCTAAAACAACCACGAACCAAAACGAGTGGGCATAACGCGTGTTTTCGCTGACGATTTTCTCATCAGGTAATGATAATCATTTGAAGGTTTGCTCAGCCCCTTTTCTCTTGAACTTCTCGTTCCCCCCCCCCTTTTTTGTCAGTGAACGTAATGATAACCGGATGTCAAATTGTCATAAAACTCTTCGTTATATTGAATGAGACATTCAGATTCATTCAAAGTGGATGAAATGAACAAGGCAATGCAGTCAGTGTGTGTAGACGATAGCAAAAGTATCAGTGCACCACTCATTCATACGATCCCTTTGCTATTAAAGAGAAAGGAAGAAAAGGGAATAATGTCAATGTTGTTGGCGATATCATCAACTTTTACCGCGTCCGGTTTGTCCTGTTAAATGCCGCCATGAGAATCAAAATGATTGACGCCATTCTTCCCCCTTACTTATTCACGTATTGTAGACCCATTTTTCATTTTTAAAGCTGTATTTTTTTCTGAGATATGTTGATAAATCGGACAATGAATGCAAGTGGCGTGCGAGTGATATTGGCAGCAATCCGATGACTCACATCGATCGGAAGGATGCCATAATATGAGTCGTACAAAATAATTATCATGTGAGTTTTCTTGAAAGAATGAAAATCGAAATACCCTGATCCCGTGACATACACTTCAATAGGCCTACGTCAGAAGCTTGTCGTTTTATTACATTATAAAGTTCTTTGGTATCTAGGCCTATTGAAAACGGACGGAGGGTGTAAGAACTATTCAAATTCAATTCGAATAAAATTTTACTTCTAATATAACACGTTTTGGTTGTCGAAAACTAGACGTACAAAGTATTACAATAATATTATACATGAAACTTATAATTGTTTTTAAAAAAATGTGTTATGAGTGATTCCAGTTGGCTTAGTGCACAAGTGGGCCAGGGCACCATTTTTCCAATGTTTTTATTTTTCCTACTTTAATTCATTGTTCTTCTTTTTTGAGAGTACATATGGGTCAAAAGGGATTTTACCAGTATTTGATTTGATTTGATTTGATTTGATTTATAACATATCGCACAGGGATTCAAGCTATGAGACAGTCAAGATTTTAACTCAAAGTGACGATATCGAGATTTAGTAACACTTTGCTTTTCAGCTGGCCATGAATAATCAGTTAATTAATTTATTTATATCTTATAACTAGCGTGTGGCCTAGGGGGCCCCTCCTAACATGATGAAGTAGCGATGGGAAAAAGTGCAGAACAAACTGAATTAATAAAGTGTATTTCAGGGATGAAGAGCGCATGCAGAGCAGTTCCATTGATCAAAATGTATCTTCATCCCCATGCCCCCCCCCCCCCCCACTTTATAAGCAGCCCCTAGCTGCTTACATCCATGGTAGGTCGCTGCAAACTTAGGACTTAGGATAAATTATTATGTAAAACCACGGTACCTCATAACTATCCCGAACTATCCTGAGCTTGCTTTCTATAATGTAGCTGCGCTTCCAAACCCTTCATTCCAGTGCCGAAGGAGACTAAAGACATTTATATTGATAATACTGATGATTACATGGCTTTATATGCGATTATTGTTAGTGTTTACGAAGATTCGTTAAACCGAAAATGAAACAAGGTTCGTTATTCCGAAAGTTTGTTCATTCGAAAACGAAATAAGGTTAGTCGTATAATTCAGAAGGCTCGTACGAATTTGTAGATATACCTTTTCAGTTTCGGGTTAATAAGCCTTCGGAATATAACGAACCTTATAAATAGGCCCGATCTCATTTTCGGATTTTTTGTTTTCGGATCAACGAATCTTTGGAATAAGAACTTTTGGAATAATGAACTGTCTAACCGAATACTGGTATATGAGGGGCCTATAATAATATAGTATACGATACTGATACCTCCATCTTTATACGCATCCGAGATATACACTCTGGTAGTCATATCGCAGATCTCTTTAAGAAATCATAAATAACAATCACGCCAATGTATCGTATACATAATACATCCCATCTCACAATATATATAATTATGTATACGTTTCCAATATTGAAAATGATTTCTATCTTCTGAAGACGAAATGATACCTTTTTAGAAATCATCTTGAATAAAAATGCTTTCCAGATCGTCTGATAAAGCGAGACAAGGTTTGACGTAATTCGATATCAATGTCATCTTTGGGCGAAAAATTGGTGAAGCTCTTGAGCGCGCCATTAAGGCGAATTTTGTATTTGTTTTGTGTTTTATTTTGTTCTTTTTAACTCATTTCACTGTTTAAAAGAAAGCACTTTAATCCTCATCACATCTAATAAGGATAGTTGACATGAAAATGTCCCTTTCCAGCAATCAATTACTTAGCAATGTTCCATTCAATATTCTATATCTTTATAATGTTCCATTTTTAATAATAAACAATATTCTATTTATTGTCATGCACTATAGATGATAGTTGAAATTATGGATTCAGAGGTGGCAGCATGAATAGTACTATTTTCTATCACCGATTAATCCACAATTTCACTATTGTGTCATGAACAATGCATGACATATTTTAATAATGTTTATATCCCCAACGGGTAAAACAAAAATACTCAATTGTTAAAATAAAATATTTACATAGTTCCAACGCAGAAAATCAGTGAACAGGAAATCAGTGCACGCGATTTTATGCACATGCAGTGGTCGATGAGGCCGATGTATCCCATCGCTCTTTACGCATCATTACGCTTAGATAGATGAAAAGAAATGAAGATTGATAGCATGATATGTAATTATTCACGGTATAGTGCACTATTCCACGAATATTACGTCACGGCATAATATCACTAGCTCATTTGTTTGTTTGTTTGTTTGTTTTTTCTCCATAGGCATTTGTCTTCAACATCTTCAACATCATACAAAGCAATATGTTTGGTCACAATCCTGAGATTGTATAATAAGTTTAAGAGTGTAATAATTATTACGCCCTGTAAAAGAATCTAGTGAAAATGTTCACTCCTGGCATGGATAAATCAGGAGTGAATAACAGGGAAGATTGAGTTTAGAGGGAAATTGGAGTGAATTTTGAGTGAAAATGTTTATATTCACTAATTTTGGAGTGACCTATAAGGCATCACTCCAAAATCTTCCAGTGATCCCTGAGGTCACTAAAAAAAACGAATGAAAATGAACAATTTCATTCAAAATTCACTCCGATTTCACTCAAAACTCACTCTTCCTTGTTATTCACTCCTTCAAGAGTGAACATTTGCATTCGATTGTTTTTTTTAGAGAGTACGGTGTTTTCTTCAATTTTCATGTTAAACTTAGCCTTTAACCCTTTCTGTGCCAGGGACTTTGAACAGTATGTATTGACCGATTCGGGTTCGTTGAGGGCAGCAGACATTTTACGACACAGTACAGGGCGCAGCCAGTGTGGGTGTATCAGCCGACCCCCCCCCCCCCCCCTGCTCTCCCCCCCACCCCGGGGCAACATGTTTACACGCACTTGTATCAAAGGTTCGCGCACTAAGCAAGCATTCGCGCACTCAGTACGAGACGCCTATTGGCTAAAGCAGTTTTTCATTCTGCGCGCGTGCTAATGTAGGGGGAGGGGTGGGGGAGTGCGGAGGGGGGGGGGGGGGGTCGGCTGATATACCCACTATGGCTGCGCCCATGCCAAAAATACACATAGCGCGTCACAGAACCGGTCAATACATAACTTTATCATGCAATGTGGTTTTCTGTTCCATTTGGCACAACAAAAAAAAACAAACAAACAAAATGTGATGTGTTTTCTTGACTTTAAACTGCGAGTAAAGAGGTCTGTGAATATGCATTTGAGAATTTATCATTCTTTTGTTCTGTGTGGTCATTGTTGTTGTAGTTGTTATGTGGCTGCGTGCTAACAGGTCAAATCAATACACTATGATAATAAGACAGAAAGATTCACCAAAATTAATAATAAATGAGATACGACTTAAATAGATATCCAGGGATCTATGTAGTGTTACTCCACAGTTTGACTCATTATATTTTCATTTGATTTCCAACAAAGCGCAATTACAGTATAACCTTTAATAACCTTTGGCTATTTTTGAGATTTTCTTTTTCTTGACGATGGCCTTTGTGTTGCTGAACATTTTACATCACAGTGAGTGTAATATGTCCATTTTCAGAACGAAAAACTAAATTTTGCCATGAAACAGCCACCCCCTCGTAGATGCTGCTCCCAGATTCTTTCTTTTTGTGTTTTCTCTCAAGTTTTTCTCCTCTTGGTTTCAACCTTCTCCTTGTCATTGTTCCCAGTTTTATTAGATAAAAAGGATTATAACATTTATGTACTTTTTGCTTCCTCTCTTTCTCCAATATTGTTTACTTCCACCTCTCGTTATCACCTTATATGCAACGTCTGACCTTTCTTCTTTTACATCTTCTTAATACTCTCATATACTAGTAGCCGTTATTATAAAAACAGTGATTTACATATTACAGTATACCCACTTCAATATACTTGCTATATAGCTACTCAAGTAATTCCAAAAGTAATGGCTTTTCAATTACGTATGATATAGAGCGTAATGCTATCTTGTTTTCGTGAATCTCGACGGCGGATGACACCCTTGGCATGAGGAGTCTAGGCAATGAATGTTTATACGTTTCATAGCTTTCAGCACTGTATTATTGGTATATTTTCATTACTTCAGAAACAATTCGCTCCCAAAAACATTCAGTATTGAGATTTCAAGGAATCTGTAAGTGGTTTGTAAATGAAATAAACAGCCGGCATGAGACATATACGTAGATTGCTTGCGCAAGTACAAAATGATTGACGAATGCAATTCCAAGGTAAATTTGGATTGTGTTATGTCATCTTCAGTAGACGAATAAAATCAGCACGAGGGGAGTACGAGGTGCGTTAACACTCCTCCGATGAAGAAGATTTGAACCGTAGAGGGCTCACTATGTCGTTTTGTTCAATGATTTTTATGTCACCACCGTCGATCTTGTATTAGATCCTCGTATGATCCTAATTAGGTGGTATGTACAGTACATGCCAACTTTATTCAATAAATGAATTGAATCTATATTGCATATCTGTAAGCATTAGAAATCCAGTTATCGTCTATTTCTTGGAAAAAGAATAATTTTCGTCCTTTCCCCAAGACAATTGATTCTATATGCGATTTCAAGGAAGAAAGGATGAAGGGATGCATGAGGTGAAGAGTACAAAGAAGAAGCTCATTGTCTGTTTGAATGTTTGTTTGTTTTTTGTTGTTTTTTTTTTTTCAAAATCGGCTCACTTGGGCCCTATTTTGATAAAATAAAGTCTGAGATTTCAACCATTGTCAATGGTTCACAAAACCAAGTAAACACATAGACATAGCTCCCATTTTCTCCCCCAATAAAAGTTGATTTCTCATTACGTTGATAATATTATAATATCCTAATTCACTCAGCCCCTCCTCTCACTTCCCTCTCTTTCTCAATCTCCCTGTATCCCTTGTAATATCTTTGTTTCTTTTTTTCCCCCAAAATTTCTTTTTGTTCTTTTTCTGTTTCCTGCCTGACTTTCTCTCTTTCTTTTTCCTCCACTCTCTCTATCTCCCCTCCCCTCTCTCTCTCATGTTTTACCTTCTCTCCCTCGATCTGTCACACACCCACTCACACGTTATACTCTCTCCCCGCATAGACAAAGTGACAAGCACGTTGAACTTTTCCGGAAGAGGAGGTTGTCTCAGATAGAATGTTGATGACTACAAGTTTGACGTCAATACCACAGTTACATCAGATACGAGATGACGTATTACTTGGCTGATGAACACTGCGTAATTTTGTCAACAACAACAACAAAAACAAAATGTCGTCATGGACAAGATAGTGCCCCCACTCTGTGTTCGAATTCTTCAAGAATGCTGCAAATTGGCAGCCTACGACTTTTCTTTTCTTTTAAAAAGTAATCACCAGCCACATATCGTTTAAGAAATGATTTGGTAAAACTGTGATTTTCTTTTATTTCGTATTGCATGCACTTAAATGCGCATACTGAGGTTCATCAACGTATACCTTGTATATTACTGCGTGTATTTTGATACGCATTGCACACCAAGGGCTATTTTTTTTTATATTTGTGTATTTACAAAATGTATGAATTATTCATTTATTTGTTTATTTATATTTATGACAACGTGGTTGCTTTTAATTTTTCATAATTTCATTCGTATGTTTTTGTTCATTTACGTAGGGACATCACAGAAATGAATGATGACCTAATATTAGTTGTTTTTGTCACATGGAGTAAGAGTCATTTGCGTATAATTATAATACGTCGTACCTCATGTTGACTGTGCATATTACAGCCGGATGTACTATATTGTCTTATTTGTGTTTTGTTGACTTGAGGTTTTGTTGTTGTTGTTGTTGGTTTTTCTGTTTTGTTTAAATAACTGCTCTTTCATGCTGTATGATTATTTGTTTTATATTCTTGCGAACCAACGGCAGTTTCTATCGTGCGTCGAATAACGTTATTGGATTAGGTGCTACTTATCATTCACTATAGACTTGAATATAAACATGATAGGCACATGGAAACTATAAACCACACATTTATTCATCATGTTTGATTGAGTCCCAGTCCCCCCCCCCCCCATGTAAGTCTTTGTTCTTAACTTTTCATGTAGGCCTACGTTAATGTCTTGGACCTGATTTTATAGGTATCTGAATATTGTGCAGTTGCTGATATCATGTATATCTGCGCTTTCAATGTTGTGCTAAAGGGTGTTCCTCCCTTAACACGTGGAAGACGAACTGTACACTGTATACTGAATTAGGAATGAAAACTATGATGGGTAGAGTTTGGACGTCGTCGGCTTAAACTTTGGGTATGAAAAGGGCTCCCTCCTCGCCGCCATGCAATAGTGGGTGATCCCTGCTGAGAACGTGGATAATATAGGTGTTGTTTGTTCCGTGTTCCGGATAAGTGGCTACTCTTGCCCCGTTGAATTTCCAAATAAAATGTAATCAGATGGATTTTCCTCCTCGGCCATTAATATCAAAACACACGGGTGGTTGATATACTGTATATAATACAGTGCTGCCTGACGTCAACAACAGAATCATTCAATATTTTGAAGAAAGAGAGAGTGTGTCGGAGGGAATAACAAACAGAAAAAGAGATGAGAGAGAGAGAGAGAGACATAAATAAACTAGCTTTTCGGAGATAAAACTATAAAAAAAACCCCACACAATTTGAATGCTGTAACGTTTCTCATGTGACATACTAGAAACCGCATTTACTGTGATAATAATGACATTCAAAGGTGATGATGTCATCTCATTTTGCTTCACAATATATCAAATCCTCATCCTTTTTAACAAACGAAGCTCATGTGGCTTTCGATTTATCTAAGACCTTTTTTTTTTTTTTCGTGAGTAAATTTTGGCATTATGCGCTCAAATTGCCTACCTAATTTTACGCCTTAAACCTTATATATCTGTTTTTCATCTATATCTAGCTTGCTGTTTCTCTATCTGTATGTTTTCGTATCTATCAGTATCTATTTATCTGTTTGTTTGTCTGTCATTTCCTCTCATGGATTATGCTCATTTGTATAGTTTCGTCTGCTAGACCTATATTAGTGTTAATAGGTGCTTGATCTCTTTTTGATCACATTTTTTTTTTTCCTTGAGCAACCACCCTGTTAGTCGTTTCCCTCGTAAGATAATAAAGCCCATGTTTTGTTTCATAAGGCGTTTCATAAAGAGCCCGGATGCTCTCATTTAGATAATACTTGTGATGCTTTTCAGTCATGTCCTGGCATTCGCGATGACTGCAGCTTGAACTTGTTAAAAGTTTTTCTTTTTAAACTTTTGCTGTTGTTGTTGCTGTTTGAACACTCTTTTCTTTTTCTTTTTTTCCCAATTTGGCCTCGCATTCTACAAGCATTATTTTTTCAGTGCATCCTTCCATTTTTTCGCCCAATGAAAACTGATACTTTCTACTTTGAATACTTAAATACTCATTATAATGTATCGTTTCTCCAAGGTTTCAATTATTATTGTTTACTCTGTTTAATCCATATTGTCTTCTTTACATCATTTCTGTTCCTAAGAAAGTGAGATAATATTATATTATTGTAGAAAAATGGAAATAAAGTTGAACTTGAACTTGAACTTTAAAGTGGTTTTCAATATGGGTCCCCCGATGCCGTTTATAAAAAAAAAAAAAAAAAGAAACAAAAAACCCAAACAGCTTAAGATAACAATATGAAATAAATACTATCTACGGGTTGCTTTTTGATATTATTTAACATCATATCAGTTATAAAATGCTCCTTGTAAATAAATAAATTTTGATATATTTGATATGATATTGGTACAACTGTTTTCTCGGGTTAACAATGTTTAACAAGCTTCGCTTTCCGTAAAACACTCTTTTCCATCGATTTTACTTTTTATCACAATTGCAAAGTATGCATTGTTTCTATTCATTCATTCACTTATTTTGTATTAAACTTGATATGATTTGTATTTCTTATACAAATTGTTCACATGGTACATGATATTAATGTATGTATTGTACTTGCATTAATCTGTTTTTAGATTGAAATAAAGCACTGAACTGAAAGACCAAAATTGAAGTGTTTCTGGAGTGCGAATTATTTTTCTCCCAATAAAAAGGACACCAATGAAAGGTTGTCTTTATTCCAGGACGATTTTTTCCCCAGAAGCAGGATGCTCGGTTTGAAAGCTGGACACGTCGCTTTATTGGCGTCATGCCTAAACAATATAGTCAAGACTGGTGTATATTGATTTGAAGTGTCTCATAATGTTGCATAAAATTGCAATATGTCGCAGTAATATGTGCCCAAAGCGATCAGACATGCAAATAAATAAATAATCACATGAAATTATAAACAATATTTATGTACGCACATTCACACAGAGCAGATAAATTATTACGTATAAACATTGGAAGAAAATTGCGGCTGTCTTTCGCCTCCTTTACAACTTATGTCTTTGATCCACGCTCACAGACAGTTGCGTCATTTGTATATATTTTTGCTTTATTTACGTGATCTTGCAGATCCGATACAGGTGTATATGATTAGATATATATAATATTGTAGACAAATTGATGAAATTAAGGGAGATTGAAGCTGAGAAAGAAGAAGAAGAAAGAGGAAGACACGGGCAGGTTACAGACAGACATTGATACAGGGAGAGAGAAAGAGGGGAAAAGAGGGAGATAGCGCTCATGGGAGAGGGTATAGAAGTAAAAGCGATCGAGGTAAAGGGTAGATGAAAAAGGGAGGGAAAGTTATTGTAGGGCATACTTCCTTTTTCATTACGCGATTGTTGTTTTCGCATTCGACTACACCTGCCGTCGTAAGTCACGCGACGATCGCTGTAGAGATGTAGATTTTAGTGAGTCGCTGCTTTGAATTCCTGTCTGAGGCCACGGAGTTTGTTGACCGCATGTTTTCATCTAAGAGCCCCCCCCCCCCCCCATCATCACCATCTTGATACCAACATGTCCATTGTGTTGAAGGTTGAAACTTTCATTTGGAATTTCCATGTAACATTAATAAAAATTTTATCACATCATGCATGTTACACTGGGGAATGTGGTTAACATTTCGAACATGTTTATACATATAACAGAATGGAGGAATATAACATATTATGCAGAAGAAAAAGAAGGTCAATTTGAACTAAAGCTTGAAAAACAAACCCACAAGTTATTTGAATTCGGAGTAAAAGTGGAAACAGAGAGCACATCCCATCAGATGTCTGTAAGCTGTACGACATCTCGAAACAGAAAAACAGATCTACATACAAGACTTGACATAGTCATAGTGCTAATATTATAGTCCATACCTAAATTGTATACTACCTTTTCATAATACTAGTAGGTAAGAAAATGTGAGCCTTCTTCACAGCCATTAAAATAACTGAGAAAGACTAATAAACAACACAGAAAGTACGTTCCATTAACAGCCCCCCCCCCAATAAAAAATTAATAAATACAAATAAAATTGTTTATTGCTGGTTTGGATGTTCACGAAATCTGAACCAGAGTATCAGTCTTTTTATAAAGAAAACTATACGAATTATTACTGACCAGTTCCTTGTACATTGGTTATTCTGTGATATATTTTATAGATCACCATGTACCAAGCGTATTTCGTATTATTGTTACGACAATAATAATATTTGAAATGTTTGTTTTGTATTATGTTTCACCCTTTCGATGGATGGATGTGATATACTATAAACCACTGTACATTTTAAAATTCCCAAACTTTCTAATATTTTGTCCACAGTTTCAGTTAGCCTTTTCATGTTTTTTTTTACTTTGTTTATTTTTTGAACACAGAAAGAGTTTCTGTGTAAGTCAATATTTTCCTGTGTGTACCTGAAAACAACGTTGATATGGTCACGCGAGTGTGTTCTCATTCGCTATGTTCTCATATCGGTGATTTTCTACTCAAATGGATATCACTATTTTCACCTGTTTTGCAAATGGCTTTTCTCCAATGACTATGTTCAGGTCATGTCTACGAAACGTTGTCCTTGATATACACAAAGACGTGTATGCACGGCCTTGCTGAAAAGCAGCTTCAAATCAAATCAAAGACCGGCAAAGTTCTGAAAAGGTCTCTCCAGACAAAGCAGGTACGAGAATTGACGCTTTAGGTGGAAATTGATTTCCAACGTTTAGTGACTCACTATAATGTATGAGGAGGAATGATAACTGCATGATCACCGAGAGGTGAAGTAAGCAGAGCGATATGATCGATCTACGACTCGAACTTTTGTGATGTTTGTTGTTTTGTAGGTGATGTTTTTAATCAGAAACGGTTCTTTCATCCAAAAATGTGACGACAGTGCATGCTAACGAACCTGCTGTTGATAGTCGGAATTACGAACCACATCCAATTTTCGGATAAACGAACCTTCGGAATAACGAACCTCATTTCATTTTCGGATTAAGGAACCTTCGAATTCTGACGTGTCATCCCGATACGAAACAGCTTCGATACAATATGGTTCCATACATCCATTCCCATTACGTTTGTATGGAGGGTAAGTGTATCTATCGAGTTATCGAACTGTATAATCGAATGAGTACAAACGATTTATCCTTTTGTTTGTCGTGTTTCACAGAGAAAGTCATCACAAAGTGTGGAAACACATCATATCCGGATAATCAGAGCCCAACTAAGAAAGAAGAAATAAAGCTACTTAGAGGTTGAGAGTGAGAGATAGTGATTAAAATGATACTAGAAAGTTTCTCGCCCACGTTCTATGTAAAATCACGACCTCTCAAAAATCCACAATAATATTATTACAACAGCTTGAAGCTGCGTGGTTTCACCCACGTATGATTAATACACTAAAAAACATACCTACCCCAACACACACACACACACACACACACACACACATACACACACACACACACACACACACACACACACACACACACACACACACACACAAATAGAACGAAAACTCCCCTCTTCACACTGTTTTTCGAACTGTTTGTTTGTCCCGTGACAACATGTTTTTCTCGACGTGAAATTGAATCCAATCTCTGGAGGGCCTGAAGTGACTAACTCGCACCATGGTCAAGTTTGTTGTACCGAGGTGAAGCAATAGAGAGAAAGAAGTTAAATTCTGGTGTGTGTGTGTGTGTGTGTGTGTGTGTGTGTGTGTGTGTGTGTGTGTGTGTGTGTTTAGAGGTGAGGTTAATTGAGGCTGATCTAAAATGAGAACGTGCTTCCGTGTCTTTTAGCGGAGAGTTTTTCCTCATGATAAACATGCGAATCCACGAAGTGAATTCATTCCAATCTACATCCTCAAGCACGAAATTCGATTCAGTCATAATAACTCCGGACACAATCATCAAGCATTGTTTACTCTGAATGGATTTCATACCCGCCTCCTACTCCGACAAAACCCCCACCATTTTGTAAAAGATAAAAGAAACAGTTTTATCTTTTTTTGGTCATGTGCTGCAATGAATGTTGTTGATTCAGCGCTGGTCATTACACGGTCTACATTCTCTTGGCACAATAGCTCACCTAATTGCATTTGTTAACCTACATTCTAATGCGTTTGCACATGCGTGGACCGGGCACGGTAAGGGCAACGGTCCGGTTTTTAGCTATGGTGCGCCAAGAGGAACCATGTGTGGCTCTGTAAAAAAAAAAAAATGAAAAAAAAAATAAATAATAATAATAATAATAATAATAATAATAATAATAATAATAATAATAATAATAATAATAATGATAATAATAATAATAATAATGATAATAATAATAATAATAATAATAATAATAATAATAATAATAATAATAACGAAAATTAAAAAAATAATAATGACAAATAACAAATAAAAAATCAATAATTCGATGGGTACAAAATCACCCAAAAGCGTATTCTTAAAAGACAAGTTCACTTTCACAGACATGTGGGCTGAGTGAATACAGCGATATTAGTAAATCACACCAATGAGAGTTTGAGGAAAATAGGACAATCCGTTAAAAAGTTATGAATTTAGAAGTTTCTGCTCAGTCACGGGTGAATGAGAAGACTACTATAGCTTGTGATGTCACATGTGTTCAACGATATAAGAAAGTATAAAGAAAATTCAACATATTTTCACTTTTCTCGCATAACTAAAGAACACTCGACTTCTCTCTTTCAGAAGGAAGGGGGAATATACCCTTAGAATACGTCAGTAACAAGTCAAAGATCAATGTGCGCTTTATTCAAAAAGTAAAGTTTTGTGAAATTCTCTTTTTATTTTCCTTATCTATCGTTGTACGCATGTGACATCATACACTGTAGTAGTCTTCTCATCCAGCAGTGATTGCGCAGATACTAGTACTTAACAATTCATAACTTTCTAACGGATTGTCGGATTTTTCCCAAACTTTTACTGATGTGTTCCATACTAATATTGTTGCATTCACTCAATCCACATGTTAATATGAAGGTGGACTTGTCCTTTGAATACATGTCAAAATCAAGATCAAGAAA
The DNA here is from genome assembly GCF_964275005.1 of Diadema setosum. NCBI lineage: Eukaryota > Metazoa > Echinodermata > Echinoidea > Diadematoida > Diadematidae > Diadema > Diadema setosum. The sequence goes on from NC_092691.1 coordinate 21,739,804, forward strand.
ATCATGAGATAAAGATTTATTTTGTAACAAAATTTGATCAGCGGGGAAGTGATAGAACAAGACATGGCGCACCATATCAAAACAAAACAAAACAAACCCAACCATTACCGTTACTGGGCACGGTACGTGTGCCGAGGCCTATGGGGCTCACACGGGTAAATAATTCCCCATAGAGACCTGTGTTAAAATTCAAAATTCAAAAACTTCTCTAAAATAGCTGGGAGAAATGAGGTGTTTCATCTTCACTAACCTGGACAAGTGAGATATATCCTTTCATCCATCAAATTCCCAAGGCGGGCTCTTCGGCTCAAACTCTGTCCAAGGGTCCGCAAAGCCAGACTACGAGTTCTTTTCACTCAAAATATCACCTATTTTCTGTACATGCACCCAATGAAATATAGTCCCTTCAAATCCCATGAGAAAAGCTTTCATCTTCCAACCAAAATGCAGTTTGTAGAGGAATTCATACTCGATATCTGCAGCTATTCAGTTTTTTGCCAAACTGCATTATTGATTTCTAATCAAACTTTTTCTTCATTTATTTTGGAATATTTGGTACGAAGGGGTCTGGGACATTCCATTTTATTTACAGGTGTGAGCCCTTTAGATTAATGTGCTGTTCGAAACTGATTTCTGTGTAAACTAATGGCAGTATGCAGAAATGATTCATAGAAAGGTTATTCTTATATCCACTGAAACAACCAACCTGTGTTTGTGGCTTATACAATGTATTTCATTTTACTTTCCTTTTTTTCTTTCGAAGTGTTCGTCTCTGACTAAAAACGAGATAATTATGTATAGGAACAATGCAACCAAACCAAACCAAACAAACAACATTATTACCTCATGTCAAATGTGTCTGAGATGATTACAATGTGCATAATGTAGGCCCTATTGGTGGTTGTGTGTGTGTGTGCGTGTATATGTGTGTGTGTATGTTTGTGTGTGTATTATGTGTTTACACACACATATCTGCCTCTTTTTTTTTGGGGGGGGGATAGTAATAATTTGCTTAAGACCCTACTATTTTCATTCTGTTTGTTATATCGAAAAATAATATCGACATGTATAATGTCTCAATTGTTATCCTTAAGAATTATTCTGTCACGTTTTACAGTAATGCCAAAGTGAGTTGCTTTTTCTGGTATTATTTGAATTAAATTGGTGATGAATGGTGTATGTGTGACATTCTTTGTGCATTCGTGGTGTAGGCCTATACATTGTGTTGTGTGGATAATGAGAGTGTACTTGTGCCTCTGTATGTTTGACATGTCTTCTGTTGTTTGTCCGTTTGTTGGGTTTTTTTTTCTGTTTATTTAGTTTTTTTTTCCATTGTTTAACTTCACGTAAGCCTATTTACAATCTGATAGCTTCAACTAAAAAATCCACGGCCCCAGCTTGTAGGTATATGTGCAGGTTACTTGTGCATGGACTTGTTGTACACTCGCCGTAGGTGGGGTAGTGTCACTATCACGATCAGTGCCATGATACCGGCACTAATCAGGAGCTATAATTGCGTGACTTTTCTACAGATTGCCAGGAAATGACATGAAGTGAAGCCAACGGAAGCAGCTTTTAAGTGCTATTCTACTTGCTGACATGGTGAGATACTTCATCTTGTCAAATCGACTTGATATTCATATCATGCAGACGTGTCAAGAGCTGTAACTTACTATGTCGACTAACAACTTTATCAAGGTCGACATGGCGACATAGTCGACTTCCCAAAAAGTGTACGTCGACACTGCGAGATTTATTATCTTATTTAACATATTAAACCATAATAAACTTATCTTTGCAGCAGACTTTGTCAAATTCCAGCACAATGAACGCAAAAAGAAAATATATTTATTGTAACTTATTTGTTTGTTTGTTTGTTTGTTTGTTTGTTTGTTTTTGTTTTTTTTTTTTGTCTTCTTTTTTATATCGCTCTCTGGAACCAAACCCGTCGGGGACGAGCTGAATTTGCTATAACACACATTTCCCATAAGACGCCTGCTCGAATATAATCGAAACTAGTCTTCAACGGGCTAAGTGCCGATGTCAGAGCAGAGAGATACATCATAAAAACCAATATAATCATATAGTATCGTCATGACGTTTCAGGGCTTCGACTCATAAACCAAGTTGTCATAGGAGCCCATAGTACATGAGTTCGCTCAGTTTCCACATAATGAAGACTCGATGAATAGCGTTTTTGATCAACGCAACTGCGCCATCTTTTGACGAACATTATAGATGATCATACTTACACTGTTTACTGTTCATCGGGAAGTATCGTGACCCCCTGCAAACGGTGGTTTTGTTTGTTTGTTTGTTCGTTCGTTTGTTTTTAATCTGCCACGGTTTGCTGTGCCTATCATACATATTCTATCTATTTGCTCACAGAATGAAAATAATGAAATGGCGTAATCTTAGTCTTTTTCTGAATTCGAGGAGCACGATCCCACGAACACACTTTGCTATCCTTGAGTAGCTCGCCTTCATGACATTGTGTGACAAGCAAGAGACTATTTTCCAGACGAATGGCTTTTGTTTGACACTTTACGACGACGATAAAAAGAAAGATAAGGTGATCTGACATGCCCCTTTAATCCCCCCCCCCAAAAAAAAATAAATAAATAAAAAATGGCAATCTGAACAATGTTTACCCAGACAAGTCACATTGATCTTGGTTACTCAAAGAAAGCAACACAGCAGTCACTGTGATGACCTTCCTAAACATAGAGGTCCATAAGTTGCATTCAGGCGAATTACTGAAGAATTCCTCATTTTGGACGTAATTTCATCACAATTGATATTACCGAATTAAGGTTCGACGTGAGGTGGGCTGGGCGTGCAAGGCCAGGCGTATTAGCGGCTGCAATCGAGCGCGCGTACCTACAACAGCACATTTCGTGGGTTGCGCTCGTGATGGCGAGCACCCGTCAGCTGTTCGCATGTCGTCTGCTGTTGAGCCTGTAGGTGGACTGTCGCCAAATTTTCCTTCACAGCACTGCCAATTCGACGTCGATCAACCGTGTTTTCATTGAACTAGCACGCTGCACAGGGGCTTATTTTCGGCCAGTACCTCGGGATTCGATAAAGCTTACCAAGTACATCTGTTTTCACTTCTGTGTTTCTCACGAAGAGGGATTACTGCTCAAAACAAACAACGGAAAGGTGACTATATTATGTGACCAATTTTAGCTGTTTGCAGTCTAGGGAAGAAAAATAAGACCTGGATATCTTGTTACTGACATAGGAAAGCCTATCTCGTCCCTCACCTGGGCCTATAAGCAGACGCTGTGGTAAGTATATGTTTATTTGCTGGTAGAGGAGCATGGTATGAGTCTGGGAATTATAATACTTGTACCCTGCGTCCATTGTAACAGTATACATGTACTTTAGTGAATCTTGAATCACCACAACAACGTGTCATTATATTACTGGATACTGATATTGTCATGACGTGAGTCTGTGAATGATAATACTGTACCCTGCCTCTATTGTAGCAGTATACAATCATGTACCTCACTGATTACCACAACAACACGTCATTATAATTCCTTATCATTTGGCATGATGTTAGTCTTTTATATGAATGATAATACTTAATATATACCCTGCGTCCAGTGTAATAGCATAAACCTCACTGAATCTAGAATTACCACAACAACGTGTCATTATATTGCTGGAAATTGAAAACAAGATCGATGCGCATGATCGCTATACAATGTACCGGACACTAAATTTGATCATAACGTGTTGGATCTGGACTATAATCGATGGGTGAATTTTTCTTACGTTTGTAAAAAAGAAAGAAAAAGAAAGAAAGAAACTTCATTATTCCTGTTCCCTAAAAATTGGACAAACAATTTCACTGATGAGAGAAAAGACTATCGGATCAAACGTAAATGGGAGGGAAACAAGTTTGTCGTTCAGTCTAGTTAAAAAAAAAATAGAATGCCCAGAAAGTGATAAGTATCCACGTTAACAGTTTCTACTCTGAAGGACATTTTCCTACTACATACTAGTATATTTATATACAATGATATGAAGGGAACATCGATTATTGTTCCCGCATGTATGCTTTTAATACCCTTCTGTTTCAACTTCAGAAGATTGTCTTTCCAAGTTTGCTTGATCATGATCGAATGGTTTTGCAGCATAGTATTTAAAAGTTCACCCTTCCAATAGGCCTAATTGTCAAGATCGTTTTTAGAACCTATCGATATGGATTAGAACTATTTTTACGTTTCCTATATGTAGCACGTACATTATGTTTCACTGTTTGCCTGATTGTGAAACACTTTTTTAAAAGTTGTCGTTGCTATCGTTATTATGATTCTATTGTTGCAATGATAATGATGATGAGTATAATAATAATAATAATAATAATAATAATAATAATAATAATAATAATAATATTATTATTATTATTATTATTATTATTATTATTATTATTATCATCATCATCATCATTATTACTATTTTTATTATTATTATCATTATTATTATCTTCATCATCATCATCATTACATTGCTGTTATTATCGTTACTACCATACCTTTGTACTAAGTCCATCTTGTTGGTTCTTGGAAATAGTCTGCGGACGTTAATGGGAAGTCTGTGCTATGAACAGCAGTCGACAGAGAGAACATGAGTTTTATTGAGCTTTAGTCTTGAATCAATTAGATTATCACCATTAGCACACAATCTCAAGAAGTGCTGTTCACCTTGGCATAAGCACAAATTCTGCAGCTTGTTTCACAAGCCGCAAATTCTGACAGCGGGCGTTGTCGGGTCCGTAAGAGAAACTTGTATTACACCTCTAAGGACAAAAGTTGACGATCCGTTTATACAGGGTGTTGAGGCGCGTGTCTTTCAAACAATGATGGGATTATGATCGAAGTGAGAGTGACGAATTTAGCTGTGACGATTAAGGTCTGCTATGACAACCGAAGGGATCCCATATCATGACTTACTGTGGCAACTATAGGAGATCAGCCATATCAGCTTGTGAAGCCCAAGGGAGGGGGGGGGGGGGGGGAAGCGGGCTGTATGTGGAAGTCCAGGGGTAAAGGAACGAGAATAGTCTTGCTTTTGGCCGGAAATTATTTACCCTATAGGGACATAAGGTCACCACTATTCACCGTGGTCACCGGGTATTATCCTAGATTAAAATCCAATTGACAGGCTGGCACTCACCATTTGCCTCGTATTCGGAAACAAAGATAGAAAATAGCATTTTCATGGTTTTGTTTTGAGAAGAAGGAACACGATTTTGTCGAGTATAAGCTACCGAAATAAATATGTCAAAAATTTTATGTTTTTGTTGTTGCCGATGCTTTTTCAGAGTGTAATAAAATCAGTGACATCGGTTGCAACAAATGGGACTGGAATTATGCGGAAAAACATTTTGAAAAATCGCTTATTTGAGATACCCAAACCAGCTGATCTTCGGGTTTTGAAATGTAAACAGGATTCTTAATGTGCTCATAATTTCATCATACTCTTGCCCTTCTTTTACTTGTGGTAATCAAGAAACTGATCAAAAAAAAAACAACAAACAAACAAAGAAAGAATGAATGTAATGGAGATCAGAATAATGCACCATACTACAGAGGAAATCCACGAATGCGGACGGCCACCTAACATATGCATTTTCTGTGCAGGTTGCGGAGTGTATGCTTATGCCAAATGCGCAAGAAGGTGAAGCCTCGTTCTGCCCTAGGTATAGGTTGCGTTGTCCAGCCTGCATATTATTTTCTGACAATCCGCTAACATCTTTACCAGATGAAATGTCACGCTGACCCGAAAGAGGTCGTAGATTACTTTATTAATGAACTTGGTAATTGGGCAGCCTGTGTGGCGCGATCTTTGATCGCGCCACCAGACTCCCGAGAATTCTAATCACCCTTCCCCTCTTTGCTGATTGACCTTCGTGAAATTGTGAAGCATCAACGTCGTTTGGCAACTCAGTTGTGCTTCGTAGATGTCGGTTTCCGATTTACGAAAGATACCGATGCAAACAATAGCAAATTGACTGTGGGCGCTAAATTGCTTCGTTAAACGAAAGCGGTAAGGCGATGTGAAGACAGGAAATATAGCTGTGCTTGAATCCCCGGATCCCTATTAAACTGGAGACGTTGATTAGTTCTCATGTAGCTTATATCACGTCGATTGTGACGCCACAGAGCTTAGCAGCTCATCTGCAGTGGCAGCTCTCTATCTATACCTAGACACCATTTTGTAAAGGCCTCAGGAATCAAAACGCACTCTCACAAAAATAGGCACATGGAAGCTTTAACGGATCACTCGCGTTTGTAAAATAATAGCACCAGACAACATACTCATTTTTTTATGAACTACGCATCGTATCTTTTGCCTCTTGATCGCAAGTCTCTCGGTCTCTCGGGAAACACTCATTATATATCGCTTTATGGAGAAGATACTGCATAGGCCTAGATAGTGATAATGTTATACTTTACTTTCAGGCATCAGTTAGGGATTTTTAACGTAACTGACGTTATTATATCACGTGAGTGACGACAACTCTGTAAGACAGTCATATCATCATAAGTTGCTGAAATGTTTTAATCGTATCTATCATCTTAATGTTGTGTTTGCTAGTGCTACATGATTGTGTATGTCTGTGTGTGTGTGTGTGGGGGGGGGGTTGTAGTGATAAAGTCAGAAATGAGGAACAAAGTCAGAAGAAAGTGTCGATATGTTTATGAAAGTCTCTTACACCTTCCTTGTCTTTTAGTTCCCTTTTGTATAATTATATACCTTTCGGCTCCTATAAAGAGTATCATGAAGAAAAACAAACAAACGGAAAAGACTTACCGTTGTAATGATAAGTTGAACTTTATTCTACCCCTTTCCCCCTCAATATATTACGAGAATCTGTCTATAGGTCTATACCGCATAGTAGCAGTAGTCTTTGTAAAAAGGGTCAGATGTTGTCGATTAGGGAATACCCTTCTGGTGCGTAACTTGCACTTCCGAATCTGATTCCCCATGATCATCCCGCGTGCGTGTGATTTAAAAATATACACTGCGTGTCGACAATCAAAAGATGGACCCTAGAGCTACAGAAGAAGAAATCTTTCCCTATTCTTCTCTCTGATATAATACACTCACCCGCACACACATAGGCCGTACACAGACATATCACCCTCCCCAACACACACACACACACACACACACACACACACACATACATACACACTATTGTCATATGAGTAAAATGTATGTCTTTTATAGTGTCATTCTATTTTACTTTCTTAGTGTATTTTAGTCATGGTTGGTTCGCATCTGCTATAGCTTGTATATGAATTTAGCATATTGCATATAATAATAATATGAATTGTATAAACATAAATAGGTAGCCTACATCACAGATAAAATTATTTCAACACTGTTAAATTATTCATGTCTAATCAATTTTTGAAGACATTTTCCCTATTTTGTATAATAGTGATCCACCATGATGTATTATAAATATGTTCAATGAACATAATTACCTTGAACAGTTTGTGATGCTTCATGCAACGTTCTTTCAGTTCAAACGTGTACCTTTGACATAACAGCGACCTTCAAAACTATCCAAACTCTCAAAATAAAACATAATTGCACTCAGAACTAACGTGACTTGCAAAGCGTTTATGACGCCAGATGACTGCCTATTAATAATCTTCATTATAGATAGGATATGGATGGTGTAATTCTGATTCTTATTTCCCATGGCAATGACCTTGATTCGTTAAAAAAAAGAGAGACTTCAAAAATAGATCAGTCATTCTGTCTCGAACGTCAACTCGAGTGAAAAAAGGAGGTGAATGCCTCATGTGCGTGCCGTCATCAGGGAGGAAACTCTTGGCAGAATGGACGGTGTTGAATGTTTGGGGAAAGGCATAAACATAATTTTCCGCTCGGGTCGCGCCGAAAAAGTGTTATCGGGAAAGGAAATGTTATGTTTAGAGATATACAATGCCACAATGATCCGTTAAGCACCGCCTACTACGTTTGTTGAAATCTCTGCACGCTTCTCACGATATTTGCCTTTGTTTTCAACGATGGCGCAATGCAGTTTGGCTGTAGAAACATAATGTTCAATTATAATGACATCTTATCAAAATATTTAACCCTGTGTTTCCTTCAATTATTACACATTTCTTCCTAAATAAACAAAATGCACAATTTCTACATTCTTTGTTCCAGCCAGTGATTAGTTTTGTGAGTGCCCATTACAATTGTATTTGAAAATATAATGAGGAATGTAATATATCACAACGAGCCTCATATAATATTATGATGACCTATCACGTATGTACTATACCACATTATTTTACACATTCAACAATGTTTAAACGGAGAAATGAAATTAACTTATTGCAGGATTTTAACATCAATTATCAATTCCACATTTCATAGAAAGCCAGTATATAGTTGTGTATAGTTGGTATAGTATTCATTGATCAAAACTGCGTGATTTTCCTGTGCTTGTTTTGTTTACTTTGCAGATCAAAAGAGTTGAAAGCGATTGCACTTAATATCACCTTTTTCATAATTAATGTATTATAATTGTGACCGATATCGCTCTCTTGGATTAATGAATAGCAGCTTCAAAATTCAAGATATCCTTAAATTTTGGTGCGTGTTTAATGAAACTCGAACCTCTCTATTTACATGACTTGCTTTTTATTTTATTTTTTATATAATCAACCTGAACGAGGTGTGCAGTTTCCCTTCAAACAGTTATCACACACACAGCTTTCCATTGTGTTCAGTGTCATGGGAATATAAAAGGAGAAATGAAGTTGATGCTAGCTAGTCATGCCAGTGTGAATAAGAAAAAAAAAAAGTGCACCAGATCACGAGGTGTTCAAACTACTGCCAAGTTCTCTGACAGCTCCGCAACAGACGGCCTTCTTGTGTTGAAAGGCGTTGCAAGTTAATAGGTCGTACCCCCAGTATAATTGGAACATTGCCTCGAATTAGAAATAATAGCCTCATATCGCAGTGGTCAAGGGGAAATGTATTATTCGGGGTGGGGTGGCGTTCCTCTTCCAAAGGCTCGTCTGTAAACGGAGCTGTGTGACAAGTGATGAAGTCAGATCTTGTTTCAGTCTTCTGTACTTTGGCTTCACCTCCAGACGCACTAACTTGTCTCACTTATTAGAACCAATGGTAGAAGAATTGTTTAAAGAGGAGCCGACTTACCATCACAGGAACGCAGATCGAGATCTGTTTACCTGCAGTATGCAGATTGTAGGCCAAGTTGATCGGACTAGGTAAAATTTTTCATCTTCATCATCATCATCATCATCATCATCATCACCATCATCATCATCATCATCATCATCATCATCATCATCATCATCAGGGAGGTCTCTTTCCACATCATCGTTTCGTCCTCACTTTAGTCGGCGCTAAGCAGTTATGTTTTCTTTTTTTTCTGTCTTTTTAATGAAAAGTGAAGTTAGCTACATTTCTTTGATCTTTGTTATACATTATTTTAAGCCGTTATGGCATTTTAATTACCTTCCTTAAAAAGAAGAAATTTTACTTTTTCCACTTAGCTACGATACCATTCCTATCCATTTTTCTTTTTTAAGCTTGAAGGAAATCTAAAATGTCAATAATTATCTAAAGACGTTGTGAAGAAACAAACCCCTAGCAACTCTGTCTTATAACACCGTGATAGTATGAACATTTCCTTTATAGTAACATGTGAAGTGACATAAAATATCCTGGACATCATTAGATAAACATAATATCCAATTCAGTTCAACATACAACTTTATTTACTGTGGCAACAAACATCGAATGAATAATTATAAAGGTTCGCGAATATGATAATCTTATCGAACATAACACAACAAGATAATGCATGTTACTAACATAGAAGATCTAAATCTTTTCCCCTAGTAAGAAGATCAGCGTGCTGTCAGCTATTTGTAAAAAAAAAAAAAAACAAACAAACAAACACAAACACAAACACAAACACACGGCAGCACAGATTTTTTTTTTTTTTTTTGATGTTGCCGTTGTTCCATCTGAATTTCGAGGAGAGAGTTGCGTAATAAGAAACTGACGATGGTATAGTATTGGTTGAAGTGAGGACTCAGCTTTTAACTTTTTGAAAGATACTTAGAAACCACTTTATGAAATGTTAAAGAGCATACAATTCTAAGAGGAATTCAACGTTTATTTGACGAAATTTGGTTTTGAAATGGCTGAGATATCAAAAAAAAAAAGAAAACAGTAAAACAAAGTGGTCCTGGTAAAACGTAAATCCCACCTTTTTTAAGATCGTTTTGTTTTTGAATTCTCAGCCATTTCAAAACCAATTTTCATCTAACAAACTGTAAATTCCTCTTTTGAATTGTATGGTCTTTAATATTTCATAAGAGGGTTCTCATTATCTCAAAAAATTATCATCAACAAAACGTTGGAAAACTAAAGCCCCATCTAAACCGAAACCGTATCCTCCCTTTAACATCACATGAATGCATCGTTCTATAAAGCACTGAATATCTGAGATGTTAGTGTAAGCATGTGTAGGAGAAAACAACCCTCCACCCCCTCTCTCCCGGAAGTATCTGAAGTCTTTGTGATGGGGGTGGGCTTATGACGGCTAAACACATCGGAGGTCGCTAAAAATATATCGTGTATAATATTGTATATCATGAGTAAGTCTCTGCACTCTATTCGATCCCCCCCCCCCCCTCTCTCTCTCCCTCTCTTTCTCTTTGTTGCCATTGAAACAAGACAAGATGGTAATCTGTTAAACTCTGATAATTTTGGGGTGGAAGTGGAAACGGAAAATGCTCAAGCCAGCAATTCCAACGAGAGTGTCTGACACGGAGGTGGACCATGCCATAGGATTAGATGAATTTCGTGTCCAAGCCCAGACACGAAAATGAAAACACAAGAAAGACCACAGACACGTGAACTTTAACCTAGAATGTACCGCTCATAATGAGCCACTGAAGTTATATATGGCCTTATTTTAAGAGTATGTTCTACTTATGCCCTAAGTGAAAATTAAACATTCCGTTTAATCGCAGAGATCATTATGACACCAAGCTGTCAAAAAGATTTGGTTTATGTTGGCAACATACTTAGAGTAATTTTCCTAATTCAGATAATTTCTTAAGAATTATTATTTTTTGATAAAGTTAATTTCAGTGTAATATATTTTACATAATTACCCTTCAATTTGCGCTTTGATAAGACGCTGGATGTAATGTTTATGTTATTGTTATACTTATTATTGAAACGTTTCGTAGTCTTTATATATGTTGTTTTTCATAATTATGTTTTGCAATTTCATACAATATGCAATATCATGATAATTTAGCCTTTAATCCAATATTTTTGCATGTTTTTCAATAAACCATCATCTATCAATCAATCAATGCGCAAAAAACCTCTCCCGGTTTCAATGCGATGAATAATAATGTATGCAAGTATAGTTATAATATTATATGACTCTGTTGTGACGTTTCGGCCACATGACCCTTTAATTTCTTTAACAAACTCTACTTTTTTGTTTTAATCTATAAAAAAAAAAAACGCTGTCCTTTGCTCAAATCACATCATCATGTCGATTTTTAAATCTACATTTCATATAACAGTATATACAAGATATATTATTATGAAGCGTATCCAAACCATTGTTCCGGGTGTAGAAGTTGAGGGGGAAATTAGTCTTCGGTCAAGGCTAAAGGTAATGGTAGCTGGACTCATTCGTGGGTCATGGTGATGTCTGCCAGCAAGCTGCTTCTAGGAGTATACTCGACCACGCAAACGATACCCAAATATCCTCATCCACGCGAAACCAGCACTATTAGTATTACACCGATCGAACCGCAATACCTCGCAGAGTGAATCCAGGGAGCATTATCATATCACTCGGCGCAAGATGATCGCTTGAGCTCAGTGCGCTTCAAATATCTTGACTCGCGAATGGTGGGAGAGCGCAGAATAAACGGATGTGATTCACATACCCAAGTAATCATCTTGCCTCAAGCGATTGACACTCAGATATTGCAGCTGCGGGCATGAATTCTGATGCTGAAGACGAAATTGAGGGATACATACGATATTAACCTCTCATACCGATTGTTCCACATTGACAATATTTTTTTTTCCAAAGGAGATTGCATAATGTTATTATCTTTTCAGTTTATGAGGCAATCAGAGAACAACAGCTTTGGCTCCAATAATGCTGTTTGTTACTAATGCTTTGCTTTCCGCCAGTCAATTTTCTATGATGTGCATGATAATAGGTCAAGGATTGCGGAAACTGAAAGGATGGCAAAGCCAAGGTGCGTAACTGAAAGAAGGTAATATTTCAATTTGTTCCCGACAATGCCCTATGTCACAGACTTCAGAATGACGTAATTACGTCAGAATGAAGTCAGAAAGGGACGCGTTTCAGATCGCGATTCTTGCCACCTCACTGCTTCATCATACCCCACGTTTTCAATCGAACACATACTGTCCAGTCGTGTTTGAACCATTTGAGCTCCAGTCCTATCAATTTAGTCTAGGACTAGGAGATCAAAAATAGTTCTCTTCTTTTGTGATGTCGTCATGAGCAAGGGCATCATCTCACCACGCGAAACAGGAATCGATATGTACATGTATTAGTATTTAATATTGTCTGACGAGAAAGACAATGTTACCATACCCTATAGATTATCATCCGCATGCATGTTAGTAACTTTATCGAGGATGTAAACCTCGTATTGATGAGCCAAGTGCGCAAAAAGAAAAAAAAAATGGAGAAAAAAGAAAAAAACCTTTTCCCGTAGCGCTGATAATATAATAAAAGGTTAAAGAATGTAAGCGCAAATTTGGTTTCATTAAAGTGAAGGAACTCTTTCCCTTTCACTATAGATCCCCCTTAAACTGGAATTACTGCGACCCACATGCGTCAGATTGGGTTTGCATGGGTCAAAGATACCACTAATCATCGTCCTACGTGATATACCTGTATGTGAACCAAAGCCATTCCCACACCATGTTTATAGCGTTCCTCCTAGATCTGTCCTTGACCTGACACCGAGATTACCAGTGACCAATATGCGGACCCACTATAAACTATCATCAAAACAGGCCTATACATGAATACAAATCGTCTTTTGCATTGGGGTTAAGGTTGTGAATATGATCCCGTTTGATCCTATTTCTACATATTATTGCAAGAATATTCACCGTGCAGACAGCCAGGATATAACTAATTGAATTAGAATATTCGCCAAGTTAACTGTCATTATTGCCAAATGTTTGATGAAAATCATATATATATGCCGAGATCATAACTCCTTTACTCATGTTCGTCACAGACTTCTTTGCAGTATTGTGTAGGTCTATTACAAGCATAAAGACGACATTCTATCGCTCTCAGTCAACTGGAAACGAATACCATGACGACAGAGCAACAGTGGAGCAATAAAACATAATTGTTATTATGATACACGGATGTGAGGAAGTTATAACTGCGTCATAGGCTATGTGAATCATCACATTTGATGAAGTTCTATTGTCTAAAACTCAAGTCGCTCCTTTGATGGGACTGTTCACCATCATCTTAGAAGAGGAAAGTGTCTTCAATGTTCTTGCGTCGCGACTGTCGAAAGTCATTATATCTTGATCACGTGACAAGTTTCCATAGTATTCTTCACTTTAATAGTAAAAGATACTCTTTCATCAGTCATCCTGGTCCTTTTTAGTATACCCCATTGTCCTTTATCATAGCGGAAGAGGATTAAACATAGGAGGAAACTTTGTCATTTTTGCCGCATCTGAAACCATCCCGAAGAAGTCTGGAGGAGAAATCATAAATTTACATGGGATGAGATGACGATTCTTTGGCGGGAAGTGAGTCAAGTAGCGTAGACGAGACAATGAGAGAAAATAATGTTGGAAAAGAAAAGAAGAGAAAACGAGCAATGAACATCAGGGAGCCGTATGGAACGCCATTAAGGAAACAATACAAAATTCATTTCACTCCAGCCAATGTTCATTTCACTTTTAACAAATACATTTCACTCACAAACATTGATTTTACTTTTTATAAAAATACATTTCACTTTTCACAATAATACATTTCACTTTTAAATTAAAATTCATTTCACTTTTCACAAAAATACATTTCACTTTTGCATTAAACCGCATCTCACTTTTCACAAAAATACATTTCACTTTTGAATTAAAATTCATTTCACTTTTCACAAAAATACATTTCACTTTTACATAAAGATTCATTTCACTTTTCATAAAAATACATTTCACTATTAGATACAAATTCATTTCACTCTTCACAAAAATACATTTCACTTTGGCGTACCATATCACTCAGACGAAACCATTTCACTGCGCTAAAACCATTTCACTCTGATAAAACCATTTCACTCTGATACAAAAAAAATACGTTCCTCTTTTTTCCCGGCCAAAAGGTGGCGCCAGTCTGAGAGGAGTCACAGTGCCATGACACTTTGTTAGCACTGAGCTGAGGTGAGTAGCCGGCCAGCTGACCGGCTGGCTATGCATGCAGTACCTAGATTTACTGAGTAGCCAGTCAGTCGGCAAGCCCGAAAAAACCCATCTAGAATATCCAAGTCCTCGCACGCGAGTTGACCCCGCAAGTCATAGAGAGCGCGATTGGAGAATCGTTTTGAAATGCTCATATCTTGGTCACTGAATTACGTTTTCCCATGATTTTTCTTTTATTTGATAGGTAAAGGTTAAAACTTGGATGCTATCTTGTTGATTTTTCCAAGAATGACATGAAAGATTATCAACTTCGTCGCTAACTAATTGCAGATGTTCCGGAAATAATGGATACAGATATTCTTCTAAAATTCTCCTAAAAGTCTTCTTTTTCATCGTGGGGCACCAACAAAAGTTATATCATGTAAAAGGAATTTTATTCAGCTTTAAGATGATACCTAAAAGTGTAATGTGATGATTTGTAGATGGGTCAGCAGCCAGCTGATATCATAGGGATGTCATTCCTTTTTTTCTCGGCACGAAATCGCGAAGTACTGTACTGTCCCACATATAGAAATTGACGTGTGCCCTCGATGCCTTTGTACGTGTGTGTTACTGTATGAGCGACCCCAGCGTAAATACACGTGGTCAGTTTCGAGCGTCTAGCTGTGATATACTGTACTTGTGTCTGTCATTAGACATTACGTACTAATAGTCTACAGCCTCTTGCTGGGCCTCCCTCTCTCTCCCTCTCTTTTTTTTGATCATATGTCTTGTTCTTGTTATTCATAATACAATGTATGTTTGTTTTGTTTGCTTTTGTCCACCCTTCTGATTTCGTCAACAGGAAGTGTCTGATTCTCAGTTTCATTCTGCCATCAATCATTCACATCACTCTCTCTCAATTCAAAGCATCCTAAGCATCCACTCAAATACATTATAACCACTACTTATACCGTTCACTCCGCTAAAGTGAACACAGTTACATTATATCGAAATTCCGCTTACATTATCCACTTTTTTTTTTACATGCTTGGTTATAACAACATTTTGATATAACAAAAGAAAGCTGTTGATCCCAAGGACTTCACTACATTACTTCACTCTATTACTATAGGCCTACCTAACTAGGCAGAGAAATTTACATACATTATCTCATCAATTAATAAAATACCTTTTTTTTTTTTCATTAATAACAACAGAAAAAGGAGCACAATCCACAAGTTTTTTTCTTTATAAATGTATATACATCTCCATATATATATATATATATATGTATTTATTACATGTAAGTGTTGAAAGAACTACATTGCAGTTACGTTTCAAGGTATCCACCAATCTTCATGACAATGTATCACACACATAACAACAACAAAAAATAATACCTAAAGTAAGAGCTGCATAAGCAGTCTACAGTTTTATCTTCTTTTTAGCAGTATAGTCAAATGCAGTTTTAGATCATTTTATTTTTTTTATTTATAACTCTCATTTATTTATTCATCAATTTATTAATTATTTTTAATTTATTTTTTGGTGGTGGTATTGGACTCAGTCTCCAGCCAAGTGGCATGTAAGAGACCTGCGAAAGGTACAACTGTCATCGGTCTTGTGAGTACATGGAGGAACGCGAGTAGGATCAGTCTGTCTTGACTACGACAGTGATGTACAGTGAACATTTCAACAAAAAAAAAAAAAAAATCTTCTGGTGAAGCTCAGTAATAAGACAAGAGCAAATGAATGTACCAGGTAGTTTGAACAATTGCAGAGCTACATTGTATGGAGCAGATCTGTACAAATAAAATGCCGGCAAATTTTGACACTGGCAATAAACAAACTATACTGATACCGATGTTGCACAAACATGAAACAGTTGTGAATATGGCTTGAATGTTATGTAAGTGAATAAAATCAAGCAAGAATACCACAAATGTTTTGAGGCAATACTCTGTAAATTACATGCCATCTACACTTTTGGCAAGGTTTCACTCAAATGATACATGTACAGAGATAACTTCATTAATAGTTCAAAATGCATGAATGTTTGAGGGTGTACAAATGCCTTTGAGTACTCTGAAGGCAGGTACACATACATGTATCTACTATAGTATTCACATCGCCAAGGTTTCACACACGTGAATAGAGGGTGACAGTAAACTGGCAGCTGCAAGAGCAATTTGAAGGTGTACATGTATACATATGAAGTGTACTTACTGGAATCAAAATGAAACATGTACAAAATATATAAACTTCATCGACAGTCCAAACAGCAGAGAATGTTTTGAAGGTGTACATATGCCCTTAAATACTTTGAAGGCAAGTACAATGTATCTATTGGTCACACTGCCAATGTTTCAAACACATGAACTGGCAGCTGCATCAACAATTCAGAAGTGTACATACTACATATGAAGCAGGGGCGGATCCAGGAATTGCGTAAAGAGGGGACGCGTTTACAAAATTAAAGGGGGGCGCATGCACCCCTCCCCCATTTTTTTCTTTTAATTTCTTTTGTTTAAACAAAAATAAAGGGGGGCGTATGCACCCCTCCCCCCATTTTTTTCTTTTAATTTCTTTTGTTCAAACAAAAAATAAAGGGGGGCGTGCGCCAGTTGCGGTCCTAACTGGATCCGCCAATGTATGAAGTACACTTACTGGAAACTAAACAGATAAAAAATCTAAAGTAACTTTAAAACATCAATATTACTGGAAATCGAAGCAGACAGATTAGATTTGGCCTTATAGCATCTTGCAAAACATCTATGTGAAGAAATCTTTCATTCCCAACTTTAGCATTGACTGTATATAATCTTATCTGAAATGTCAAAAGGCAAACTAATCATCCCAACATCTCTGTCAACTGAATACACATGTACAGTACATGTACACAAGCAGTATCATACACATTTAAAATATCTGTGTGTCACTCTCTTCATGGTTATGACTGAGTGAATGATACAAATGTGTATTCGAACCCCTTACCAGTAACAACACTCGACAACCCTGGGGTAGACTACAGGCCAACACGAAACCCCCCAGGTGTTATAAAAATCTGCTCATCTTACCTTTCACAAGGTCCACAATTTTACTTTATAGGTATCTAATAAGAGCATGCCCGTTCAATGCGAACATGTTCAAAATTTTGGTTGATTTGGGGGAAGTACTAATGTAATGTATCATCTATCTAACTGTTGCATCAAAATCTTCATCTTCCTTATCCCTTCTTGACCGTTCAATTCCTTTTGGTGGCATACCTTGTGTATTTTCCTGATCGAACAGAATTCTTACATCTTTGAAACCTCTTCTGAAATGGGTCACAACCAAAATATTAGCAATAAAACATGCATACATGTACTAACTAAACCTCTTATAGTGCTTCAGTGATGATGTACAAATTAAATTCATACCTTCAGCAACAAGACATGCCCCTGTCGAGTAATGGCTGTACGTCCAGATACTACTTCATACTGTACAATGTACTTGCTTCCATAACATTTATCAAGAATATCATGAAGGATAATATTTAGTTTAATCAAGGCTCATAATTCTGCCATCTGTACAAACTCCAAAGTAATTTAAATGCACATAATTTAACATATACTATCTTGCATAGTTCCACACATTGATGTATCTGTAATGGTCGAACTTCACATTTACTACAACAACCGTGCTTTTCAAAGAATATACATGTACATCCTCTTTACTAAAAATGTTACCGTAAAGATGAATGAAGTTGATATACAGTAACATACTGTAATATGTT
Source organism: Diadema setosum (assembly GCF_964275005.1). Taxonomy (NCBI): domain Eukaryota; kingdom Metazoa; phylum Echinodermata; class Echinoidea; order Diadematoida; family Diadematidae; genus Diadema; species Diadema setosum. The sequence continues at coordinate 21,758,057 of NC_092691.1, forward strand.
ACAATTGTATATCAACTTCATTCTTCCTATTGTATCATATCACATATTTAGCACCTTTCTGAGGTAGGTTATCATGATCACATACTGCTCTAGGTTTTTCAATGAAATGAAAAAGTTGACAGGTGTACTAATCAGTTGTTTCTATTCTTGTGAGGAAGTCACTCAGCGCTTGCAAAACAGCAGTGCTCTCCTTGATAAAAATCTGTCAGAGATTGAATGGTACGTGTGCATCCAAGAAAACAAAATACACTATAGAACTGACAGTGTAGATCTTCTCGTTTATGTCATGCAGATTTTCCTGGAGGCCACAGAAAAGAGAATCACCTTAAATATGCATGTTCCATCGGTGTGATGTCAGGTACTGGGGATACCTACATATACAATGTGACACAAATAGAGAAAATTAATCATAGATGATATTATAAACCATTATTCACAATAACATGTCCGAAAACATTATGTTGGAGTAAACCCCAATCCAAGCAGAGAGAAACTACAGACATGCACTGTACTATGGTAAACATATGAAGAGTCTGTTCGCAAAAACCGATAAGTCCATTTTTGAAGATTTTCAAGTACGGTCTCTGTCATAAAGTACAAAATAACACCTTTTAAATGAGATATTGGTCACTACATAAAAAAGGGCATTTTTGAAGTTATGGTCAAAAGAAGCAAAAATTTTCTTAGTATTCTCTTTATTTTTCCTGACCTTTAATCGCAAATATCTCCATTTGGCAAATATGGACTTATCGGTTTTTGCGAACAAACTCTTCATATTATTCTGAGAATAATTGCATTCATTCAGACATCCTCGTAAACTTTATTGTTACAAATTGTAGATGCGGAAGACTAATAATACATCTCTATATTTACTGACAACCTGTATACCAACTTGAAAAATTAAAATAGCCTGGTACTTGCAGCCGGGTCAACTCTTAAACATGTCATGAAAATTATGTTTACATCAAATACTAGAATCGCTCTTGTGCCTTCTTTCTCCATGCGAAAGAAAAAACTAATAATAATAATAATATTGAATCTATACTGTTCTTTTTTGTAAAGTGATGAGTAGGTGCCTAAATCATATAATAATTAACTACTAGTGGAAAAGTGAGCAAAGAAAATGGGATTCCATCGGGATTCGAACCCGAGACCTCCGGATTGCTAGACCGGTGCTCTACCGACTGAGCTATAGAAAGCCCTAGTACAGTGTTCGTCCCAGAAACCCTTAATTCTCAATGCTCGGGTGGTCAGAAGCTATAGCAGTGTGTTTGTGTGTGACACACACGCACACACTTGAACCTGGCATAAACCCGAAGGATAATTCAACTTGGGGATAAATGCGAGGGATCACCAAATTGGCAAAGTGATGCAGCTTTTTGAGTTTGTAACAAATAAAGACAGAATAAACTGACCAGAAGAATAATTAACTACTAAGAGATGAAGACTAAGACCCTGTTTATTATAGACAGCATACAAATTGTACACTGTACAATTTTTGTGAATAAGTTGTAAATTCAAATTTACAAATTGCCATCGCCACATACAATTGTGTAGGCCTACCGCCACCGGCCTACACTGACTCACTGTACACAACACACGATATCACGAAGTTCCAATTGAGCGAATGAACAACGCTAATTTCAATATATGGGACTGAACCTGCACCTCCGCAGAGATCGTTAACAACGGTGCATTTACGGTCCGAAAAAGTCCCCTTCCGCACTAGATGCGATCACGTGCCCTTCCGGAGGGCTAGAATACATTATTTGGCCTCTAAAAATGCAATCTTCAGGCCTAATTTTTAACAAGTTATGCTTCTAGGGCACCGTCGATCTTGGTATCTGCGTAAAGCACGAAGTATTGCCGACCTGATGAACAAAAAGTCACATCAATCCCCTTTTTAGATGGGTCAGCAGCCAGCTATAAACACGGGAATGTTTTGAAAGGGGAAAAATACTATGTCAACTTCGAGATACTATTTAAACGGCAAAAAAATACTCATTTTGAACCGGAAAAAATAGCATGTCGATCACAAGAAGTCAGACATCAAACTTACCCCACAACATCGCTGTTGAAAAGCGTTGTAAAACACACGTTAATTATTCAGCAAGTCAGGCGTAGATTCAATTCTCGATGTAGTATGCATGTAACGGCACGAGCGTGCATATTAGTGAGTGAGGCCGAGGCGAGGACCGTCGACTGCTAGCTCGCCTCGCGTCGCTTCCGCGCCAGCGTAGCGCGCTAAATCTAGGTACAACTGTACTGCATAGCCAGCCGGCCAGCTGGCCTGCCACTCACCTCAGCTCAGTGCTAAGTGCCATGGCACTGTGACTCCTCTCAGACTGGCGCCACCTTTTGGCCGGGAAAAAAGAGGAACGTATTTTTTTTGTATCAGAGTGAAATGGTTTTATCAGAGTGAAATGGTTTTAGCGCAGTGAAATGGTTTCGTCTGAGTGATATGGTACGCCAAAGTGAAATGTATTTTTGTGAAGAGTGAAATGAATTTAAGTATTTAAAAGTGAAATGTATTTTTGTGAAAAGTGAAATGAATCTTTATGTAAAAGTGAAATGAATCTTTATGTAAAAGTGAAATGTATTTTTGTGAAGAGTGAAATGAATTTGTGTTTAAAAGTGAAATGTATTTTTGTGAAAAGTGAAATGAATCTTTATGTAAAAGTGAAATGTATTTTTGTGAAAAGTGAAATGAATCTGTATGTAAAAGTGAAATGTATTTTTGTGAAAAGTGAAATGTATTTTTATACAAAGTAAAATCAATGTTTGTGAGTGAAATGTATTTGTTAAAAGTGAAATGAATATTGGCTGGAGTGAAATGAATTTTGTATTGTTTCCTTAATGGCGTTCCATAGAGCCGTAAGTACAGAAGGTTGTTAAGAAATAAGGCAGGTCCTGTCAGTAAGAGAGGAGCCATTGATTATGTTGCTTATTATTTGTAGTCATTAATTTCTTAGATGTCTTTTAATATACCAATAATTGCGGCCATAAAAATTTGTGTCTGTGTGTGTGTGTGTGTGTGTGTGTGTGTGTATGCATGTGTATAACTGTTTATGACTTTGTGTATTAAAAAATCAAGTATGTATAGGGATGGCTGATTCGAAGATCACGTCATTGTGGAAGTGTAATGCATGTGTAAGTTGTGGTGTTACGATTGGCCAAAATTTGGATAAAGTGTCTCGCTATGTATAACATACATGGACTTACTTAATATTTTGTAACTTAGCCTCATGATTACACTATACTTCGAAAATAGAGGATTATTTTCTCTTGAAACGTGCCCGACTAATTTCTTTTCCATATGCTATCACATATATAATATTATGAATAATAATTGTTGTGTATACATTTCAAATGCGTACCATTATTTGAAGCATTTGTAACACATTTTTTTTTTTTTTACTATTGGTTCTATACACCCACTGCCACTATTGCTGCTACCACTTATACTACCACAGTCTTTGTTTTTATTTTAATAGGGATGATCATGGAAATGGTGATGAAATTGACATCCTCTATGGTTTCAACTATACTAAGAAAGAAAGAAATAAAGAAAGAAAGAAAGAAACAAACAAACAAAGAAACAAAATCTTACTCCGCGGGATGAATACTTTGCGCAGTGACATCGTACGGAAACTTTGAAGTGTCATGCTATTTGATGACACAGAGAGATACTTCATCTTTTCAAGCTGACTTAATATTCACATCATGTCACCATGTCGACACACATTTTGTAGGAAGTCGACTTGGAGAGATAAAGTACTGTATGTTGCCACGTCAACGTATACTTTTTTTGGGAAGTCGATTTGGCAAGATAATGTGTCTCAAATAATAATGACATGATATGAATATCAAATCGACTTGACAAGATAAATTATCTCGTCAAGTAGAATGACACTTTTGCTTCCGTATCTTGTTCGTCCTTCAACACAATTATGCCGGTGCGATTATAATCATACGAGATTTTCATCTGCAACACATTTTCTTATTTTGTAACCAAATGGTCAGGAACATTAGTTTTTTGTTGACCTAAACAGCTGGACAAAAGCTCGAGCAAATATTTCTTAAAATATCCTATCATTTCTAAAAGTGAAACCGGTGCTTTTAATTTATTTTATGAATGATATAGGCCTGTGTCAAACCTGATGTGAGAAGAGTAAACTGCTTTGGACAAATCCAGCCCCTAGGGTTTGCTCATGTGTATAACAGGTGAGTCTGTTTGCTACAGCAGGTGTATTGTGAGGAAAACCTCTGACAACCCCCACTCCTACCTCCTTCCGACCTGCCGTGATCCATTTAATCTGGGTTTAAAGGGATGTTGAAGTTTGGAGTCCAAGTAAAAACGTTCATATATTTTTTTTTCATCTGCCTCAACAGAATTCTGTCATGACTGTGAAGTGTATACCGAAATCGTTATCTGTTTTTCAGTTGTATTATCTTTGTCATGCGTTCCCAGTTGAACAAACATTTGCGTTTTGTTTGGTTTCCTTTTCATAAGTATAATATATTTAGATTGAATGAGAAATGTTGGTGGATCTTAAAAAGTTCAATTCTCGAAAATCCTACATTTTATGTATCTTTTTGATACCCGATTTTCTCAAATGACCTGTATTGTACACTTATGTAAGCATCAACGTTGTCCACGCCATGCTCTTCGTGAAATACTAACCCATTCACTTGCCACACGATCACATAGCCTAGATGTGGGCCTACGATATATGTTTATGTACTTGATGATGCGTAGGTACATATTTTTTTGTGGTAAGACGAAAATGACTGCGAAATAGGTATGGAAGAGAAATATGTATACTGTACATCATCTTACCTTTATCCTTTGAAATACCCCTCGTAAAACGAGTGTACAGCAAAAATAGACTCATAAAATACACGAAAGATGAATAACCACACTATCTGTGACCTAGACAAGTTTTGAATGACATTTGGCAACAGAACAATTTTTGTCCAATTTGATGTCCTGGCGCCACGCTGTTAGGAAATAGAAAATTACCTCTTTACCCTTCTATCTCCCATAGAGAGATGCGTCGATCTTTAAGATTAGTATGTGATGAGTATACGTATATGAAAATATGCAAATAATAATGTGCTTTTGATGATTAAATGAATGAGTGATTGTTTGATTGCATGAATTGATTGATTGATTGATTGATTGATTGATTGATTGATTGATTGATTGATTGATTGATTGATTGATTGAATGAATTACGATGAATGAATGATTAATGAATGAATGATGAGTGAGGGAATGAATGAATGAATGAATGGATGAATGAATGAATGAATGAATGAATGAATGAATGAATGATGAATGAGAGAATGAATGAATGGATTAATGAAATGAATTAACTGATGAATGAATGCACTATATTTTTCCTAGTCAAGTGGCAGAAACATGGCAGAAACTATGGACAGATCGACCTGTGAAACCTATTTATTATTTCTCGATCTGTCTTTCACATGCCACGCCCTTTCCAAATTAGAGCTATGCCATGGTATGAAAGAAGTACTGATTTTCTGTCTCAAATCGATATCTGCAAACAACAGCATCTAGGAGAATATGGCCATACTTATACTTTATGCTTGAAAAACGCAAATTCACCACCAAATTCACAAAACTTGCCTCCCCCCCCCAAAAAAAAAAAAATCCCCCAAAACACCGCAACAACACACACACACACACACACACGCACACACACACACACACACACACACACACACACACACACACACACACACACACACACACACACACACACACACACACACACACACAAACCAACACGAAAATTCTTTGCGGATATTGATATCATTGACATCCATTAGCTGCTACTCGAATGACATCGCAGTCACATGCATGCCCTATATAAGACAACCATCTTTGGCACGTTTGGACCCTCGTGAGGACTCACTAAGAAGTACTTCTCAATACTGTATTAAATGGATTGTTCGCAATATCTTGATATTCATTGCAGTTTTCTGTGATATGTTTATTTTATCCACCCATTACTATAAAGCTTAGTGCGTGTGGGTCACGTCCTTTTTTTGACGAACTAATGAGATGAAGAAGAAATTAGCACGGGGTTGAAAACAACACTTCTGAATCATTTGACAAAAAGGATACAATTGCGGGGACCAGGGACAATTTAAGTACATCACCTGTTTCCGTGGATCTGAATAAGCAAACCATCATGTAAGAGAAATGTTGAGATGCAAGCAAGGGAAGTTGAGAAGGGTAGGGTGAGTAAACTGTGGTAGATATGAATTAGAAACCTGTTTTCTTGTGAAGAAGTTACGGTCACCACGGTCACCACTCAATAAACGCCTGTCACGATTCCTCATCGAGCCAGATAATCGTGTTTTATCGAGCCACAGGTGTCCGTAGCGCGCGGAGAATTTCCCGCCAGCTGTCTTTCGCGTGAAGTGACGTCATCAAAAGTACTTCGTGTCCTACTTTCTTTCTTATTCATTGTTTTTGTTTTTGTTTTCGAGGAGGGAAAAGGAGGAAGAGGTATCACCTTTCTCAAATCAAACAGTCAGGTCTGATGACAAGGAGCTACACTGTGCTCGAGGCAATACCTGAGTCAAGCTTTAAATGTCGTTAGTCTACATTACATTGTAGTTCAAGACGTTCGATTTGTTAACTTATTCGCTATTCAGATTTAAGTTCATAGGCCTACATTATCTATAAAATGCTTCTTGATTATTCATTTATTCTGTCTTACTTTGTTTCCATCACATTATGCTCTCATAATGGTTAGAATTGGAATACATCTGTAAACACATAATAATTTTTTGTTTAATGTCTTTCCATAAAGGCGACTGAAGTTATCAATGTATTATCAGAAACGAGAAGTACTGGAAGTACGACAGAGATGTTGTGGAAGTGTTATAGCTGTAGACATCATAATCATTATCATTAGTACAGATACTTGCACATTCCACGTCACTCCAATCACTTTAGATATATTATACAGTCGTGGTCAGTTGTATTTCACATTCTTGTTTTTACCTGCGCACTAGAAATGCAGAGAACGATTCTGTTCTTCAGAAAATGGACGTGTAAAACGTTGTAGTGAGATCTTGCTAGAGCGCATGTTTCAGAGCAATCCCACAAAAATAAAACAAATCTAAGGGAAGCAAACAAAATATGCCCTAAAAAGCGGATGTGTAAAATGTGATGTAGGTCCTACAATGTTTTCATTACGGCATCTCTCTCTCTCTCTCTCTCTCTCTCTCTCTCTCTCTCTCTTTAATATCTCTTTTGTTTGTAATCTTTACCTCTGCAAAATGACTTGAAATGGACATGAATACACTGTGTATTTATACACATCCTTCCGTTGTCTTTATGGTAACATTGTGATTCCGCTTCACCAGTTTACCTTGTGGCTTATTCCTAGCAATTTGAATACCACGACATGTTTTAGTTGGTTTCCACGATGAATGCAATGTGTTTCGTACATCAAATTCTTTCTGATATGTTGCCTGTTCTTTTTTTATTATTAATAATATATACTTGCATCAACTAACAACCCTTCAAGGAAAACAGAACGTGACAGGGACACCGAAGATACCTAAACGTACCTCATAAGTTCTCATAAAATCTACATGATCGGTTGAATCACCCATCTGAAGGTTTTCTACAAAACCAGTGATTCCCCCAGAAGGTTGACGGTCTGCCAGAAATGTCTTGATTGATTAATTGCCGTCATCCGGATTGGCATTGACTGGTAAATATACCCTGGATGACAGAAGGGACACGGAGGAGGGGGGGGGGGGATGTGAGGGGGAGCGGTGGGGTGGGGAAGGGGGACGGTATATACTAGTAGTTTGGTCGCTACTGTGGCGCTTCCTCAACGAGTCAAGGGCTGGCGGGGGGATGGGTGGTGATGAGAAGGGCGGAGTATTACCATTTGCAGATGAAACATAAACCCAGCTTTAGTGCTTCAAAATAGTTTTCGAATGTGAGTTGATGATAGAAACAATGTTTGAATCAGTATATAATCGATGAAAGTATTGTTGAATATACAAAATGTGAACAATAGTTATGATGAAAATATTTCTAGACTAAAATTAATCATCTACAGTTATGATTTAGTGAGCAAAATAGTGATATCTCCTTATATTTCAGGTTTTGTTATGAAATTTTTATATGGTAGAACGTTTTGTAATACCACTAACCTACACATATGCATCAAAACAAAATGTGAACATTCTGTAAATCACTGCTCCTAATGGTAAAAGTGCCTTTAAAATGAATCACTCTGTTATCCCTTGCGTTGTTCTGACCATGTTCTGACTATTGTACTGAATAATAGCTATTCCTCTCACATGCCTTTGTATTTCTGCTTGTATATATGCTTTGATTTATTTCGTTGGGTCACAACAAATGGCTTGGCTAATCTTCACTGGTATTATACTCTTTGCAAGATGCTTTTACATTATTGTCTTTACAGCCTTATATGAATATCATCCATGATCATTTCATCATCTCCCGTTTTCTCTTCATGAACAGTGTTGTAGAGGAAAAGTTGAAGGAGTTTACCTGATCTAATTTCTCGTGATAATGAGTAGTGAGAATGTATCCTGTCTATTTTAACAGAGATTTATCAAATATGGTGTTTCATAAACTACATGCAGAGATAGAAACCACCTTATATAGTTTCTCTGTTTTCCTAATTTCTTGTTATTCAGGTATTCCCAGTGCCGTGGATTGGGAAAGCAATTGAGTTTTATGAAGAGTATAATATCAACAGACATTGATATTACAGGATGGAAATGTTTTGCGTGAATGATACATAAAAAAAGAGAGAAATTCACTTTCTTGTGCAACAGAGAAGAGGGTAGGCAATAACAGAGTATAATAGTGAAACCTTATATGATAATAATTATACATTGTATTGAATACTGAAGTGGTCAAAATGAAGTAAACAAAATGGAATTTGCGATAAAAGGAGGGACCTACTGAAAAGACAATGCCTGTAAAATGTGGGCCCCTCTGGGGAAGAAGATCTGTAGAAAAATATATTGAGACAAAAAGACACAAAAAAACCCCCACATGTTTAGAAGCCCACTGAATAGGTCAAGAAACAAAAAACAAAAACAAAAAACCCATAAAAGCCCCGATGTTGCTCTGATATAAAAAACAACAACAACTTTAAGACAAAGTGAATGTATCTCGTGAATGGCCAATGGTGATGATGATGATTTCAAAGATAACTGTATATAGTGATGATATTAACAACAACAACAACAACAACAACAACAAAATAATGATGATGATAATAATAATGATTATGATAGTAATGATAACATTAATAATAATAATAATAATAATAATAATAATAATAATAATAATAATAATATTAATAATAATAATGATAATAATAATAATACAATAATAATGATAATAATAGTAATAATAATAATGATAATAATATAATAATAATAATAATAATAATAATAATAATGATAATAATAATGATAATAATAACGATAATAATAATAATAATAATAATAATAATAATAATGAAAATATATCATTTCTATCGTAGTTGTTATTTTTGCTATTGTTAGTATTATTGGTTTACCCACAATCACTACCCATATTTACATGATTGTTATCCCCGTCACAATCACTTCCTTCTCATAGAAATAATGGGATCTGCGAACTGATATTTAGTGAATAACACATCACAAAAACCACTGAACTCTATGAGCTATACAAGCACAAGTGCGGATGTGGTAGGATAGTGTATTTAGGGATGGCGTAAACAGCAGGTCTAATTCATTGCCGTTTTAGGTTATTTCGCCATCAGTTTCTCATGACGGCTTGAGGTAGTTGCTCAATAAATCATCGCAAAATGATCACTTAAGATGGCGTTATGGCGAGACCGCTCTTAATTGGTCTTTGTGTGCATGTGCGTGCTGTATTTTTGTATGGACGTTTTCTATTTAGAATGTGTCTGTTTTTGAAAGCAGTGAATTGATGGACTTCCGTATAAGGAGGCTTGATACTACATACCCCTCCTGCATAGCCAGAGCTATTTTCACACGGGATGAGCACCTCAACTCTGACTTCCGTCGCGGCAACATTTTCTTGTCAGTTGGTGAAAACCCATTTTGCCATATAAAATCAAGCAGTCGTTGATAAATTGCACCTCCCCGTAACGACAAGAGCTGTGGAATGCTCCATTGATATCGGGATAGGTCGGAATAGATATTCATTTCTTTTTTTCTTTTGTTTTCTTATGTTTTTGCCGCTACAGTCGTATTTTCAAGAAGCAGTAATATCTGTCAGAATCATGATATGCAAATTATATTGGGTATATAGCCGGACAAGACCCCCACTTTGCTAGCTCAGAAACATTCGCTAGATTTCTTCGTTGTGACCTGAATTAAAAAAGAAGAGGTGTTATCCTTGAGAGCTGCAATGGATTCGCAATGATAACTTTGTAAGGGTAATGGGGTCATGATGGGTGAATTATTGACAAAAATATCAATGAACGACAAAAATATCAATGAACTTACATTGTTCTCTTTCTCTTCCCTTTTCACAACGTCAGCTTTAACATGAAGAGGAGATTCCCTTACAGTGTCACGTAGTGATTTGGTTGATAAGGACAAAATAGTATGTTTTGTTTCAAAGCACAGCAGAGCACGTTTCTCGGAGAGATTAAACCATGGTCCATGGACAGCTAACAATGGCAAACGGAAGAGTGATATCTGTCAGACTCGTAGTCATCGTTCCGTCGGACCAAAAAGAAATCGTTCTTTTGTTTATGCAAATGCAAATGAAAGCTACTTCAGTTTTACATCCATATGTTTTCAGAGATCAAACACTTTGAATGTGGTTAAGATTTGTTGTAGTTCATCGAGTCGACTGGAAGCTTGCTTGCATCACCAACAATTGTCTTTTTGCACTGACAGTGTTTTTTTTTTTCATTTTGACGTATCTGTAGACATCTGCGAATTTTCTTGTGAGAAAGAGGTGGTTAAAGGTATTGTTTACCATTGGTAGAAGTGATGGAAATGTTCGAGTTATCACATTTGATGCGTATGTATAGGACAGTTGTATCACAAAACATCCTACCATGTAAAAAAAGAATATACAATAAAGCCTGAAATATAAGGAGATATCACTATTTTTCTCAATGAACCATAATTGTAAAGACGGTTTAGTTATAAAAACTATTTTGATATAGCTATTGTTCACATTTTGTATATCTAACAATACCTAACATTGATTATACGGATTCACACATTGGTTGTTTCTATCCCTAACTCCCATTTTAGAACTATTTTGAAGCACAAAAGTTGGGGTTTTGGTTCATTTGCAATTACTGCAAATGGTAAATGATGTTATGTAATTTTCTTTCTCTTGTGGAAGAGAGAGAGAGAGGGGGGGGGGATTGATTTTAGATAAATGTTGGTAACGTAATGTCAACATATTGTTTACTTGGGTGTACGAGGGGCAGAGAATGCAATGCAACAGAAATCTTGTTTCTTATTTGAATTATTTCATTAATTGACTTATTGAACCCAACATACATATCCGTCTGATTTGAGACTTTGAGCATTGTTACAATGAGAGCACTTCGTAAAACATCAGGGTTCGACACTAACTTTTTTTTTTTCTCCTGTGGATCCTAGCTATATGAGTTCGGTACAACCAACCCACCAACCAACCCACCAACCAACCCACCAACCAACCAACCAACAAACAAACAAACAAACAAACAAACAACAAACAGCATGTGAGCACAGTAAACGAGAACACCCATACCTCATAGAGGCATTGATTGAGATGAGATCAATCGAAATAATGTAAACTTGACATTTGAACTGAGATGGCAAACTAGCCTGGAAGAAGAAACCGAGCTAGAGGATCATCTTGACAGGGCAATGAACGAGCGAACGATAAAAAGAAAGAGAGAAAGAAAGAAAAAGCAGAGGTATCATTTTCTATCACGTGTTATGAGAGACGCACACAGGCGACTGGCTACCCAAACATGTGCCTCCGTATGTTACAACGACCACAATATCTCTTTGCTTGTTTACATTTCACGATTTGATGGGTCGTTTTTTAGACTCCAGCGCTCACCAGGAAGATGCCGATTTTCTTTTTTTAAATGATCATTCCTTGTTTTTCTTGAGGTTTTCCTTCCCATTGTCTTTCGCACATGTATCCAGGCTAAACGAAACATCCAAATAGCATCGAGCCATCAAATGTTTACTAGAAGTTGGAGTCGCTTTCAGAAGGTCTTGACACCTTGTTTGTGGGATGGGGATTGTGTTGCAATAATAAGAAAGCAAACGCGGGGCGTATGTATAGGCGACACGCCCGATGGCGACTCACCCATCCGCTATCATATTAGACAGTCCTTTTTAGACAATTTCTATTATTATTTGTAGGCCTTGTTACTGTATCAGTCAATCTTTATTATGAAGATGTCATACGGAAAAAAAAAATACAAGGAAACTTGAATATTCGTGTTTATTCAATTCTTTTAATGAGTTTAACATGAGAGTGTTCCGTGGAGATTATTGTGATAAGTATTTGCCGCTGCTTGAAAGTTTCATGCGCGTAGAATTTTATAGTTTAGGGGTCTGTACTTGGCGTCATGATTATTTATTACTAACGGTCATTTGTAACGGTGTCTTTCATAATATAAAGGACCTACAGCTGAAAGATTTAAGCTAGTAAAGACAGCCTATGCAATGGCCACAATAATAATATCCTTTGGTGAACTTCTTCTCTGTAATGGTTGCTTGTGTTAGTTTCGGTTTTTGGAAGTGTTTTTTTTTTCGATCAAGTATGGGAAAGAGATAATAAGAAAAGAAACCATAATTATCATGGTCCTTTCTTTATATGATATAGAAATGTAAAGAAATGAGAAGAATTCTATGTATGTGCTAGTTGTATCTAATAATATCATGAGAAATAATTATTTGACCGGCTGCCAGGACTTCTGGTGAGTCGGAATAAAGAGCCGTTGTCCCTGACGACTTTTGTCAGGTGACCAGGTAATTGGCCAAAATGATGTTCTTATTTGTCAAAGGTTGCGGAAATCACTCTGTAACCGCAATGTCACCGTGACCACGATAAAGTGTAATAGGTCGACTTCACCAGTTCACTTTCGTTAAAGGGATGGTACAGTTTCGGTTGAGATGGGCTTCAGGTTTCCAACTTTTTTTTATGATTTTTTTTTTTTTTTGATAATGGGAATCCTCTTATGAAATATGTAAGGCCATATAATTCTAAGAGGTATTCAAGGTTTATTAACGAAAATTGGTTTTGAAATGGCTGAGATATCCAAAAACAAGTAAATCAAAGCGATTTTAATAAAAGGTGGGTCCCATCTTTTATTAGGATTGCTTTGTCTTGGATCAAATAAATTTGAATTCCTGTTGAATTGTATGCTCTTTAACATTTCAAAAAGTGGTTTTTAAGTATCTTGCAAAAAGTTGAAAGCTGACTCCTCACCTCAACCAATATATTCCGAGTACAAGTTGACTTTAGTATAGATGGAGTAAAATAAACAATGGAACACTGAAAATAGAAAAAAAAATACTTGGGTATCTATACTAGTATTCTAGAACTATACCAATGCCCTTTTAAAAGGTCGTCATTTCTGAATTATTTCAACTCTGGACTTCTCTTACGCAAATAATGTTTTCTTCCTTGTAAATTCGTGGATAGGATGAAAGAGAAAGAATCTGTGTGCAGACGACAGGGATTGTCATCACACCTCATCTGCGTTAGATATCGTTGTTAGGACCAATGTTACCAGCGTTTCGTTAAAGCACGACAATTTTGCAATTCCATAACGTTTTCGCTTTGAGAGTATAGGCCTATGACTGTGGTCAAACTTTCAGGGTTTGTTTTGAATTATTCTTTTTTTTCTTTTGAAGTCTTTTTTTTTCCTGTCTGTAAACAAAATCACCTTTGCTTTAACGTCATAGGATGTCAACATGTTTACAAGAGACACCCTGTTACAAATATGATCAGTATGGACACCCGAGTAAAGAATGGCTCCACAACACAACGCCATCGGGCAGTGCGATGATATCCCTGTATAACTATCTAGGTCAGAAATCTGGGTCCGCCTTCGGACATCTGGTGGACTTGAACCCCAACGTGTGGATGGCTGTTGCGGAATGTAAACCTGCAGAGATCGTCGGTGGCAGGGTGAAATTCTTGTTGGGGGTTGGCTACAACTTCAAAACAACCAAGGCCTGATGCTAATTGCTACTGTACGTGATGCGATAAGGCGACTCGTTGAAAGCCGGTATTAAAGGGATAGTATAGTTTTGGTTGACATGAGGATTGAATTTTTTTTTTTTTTTTTTTTTTTTTTGCGAGGTACTAAGAAACCACGTATGAAATGTTACAGAGAAAAAAAAATCTAAGAGGAACTCAAAGTTTTATTTGATGAAAATCGGTTTTGAAATGGCTGAGACGTCCAAAAACAACGTAAAACAAAGCAATCCTAATAAAAGGTGGGTTCCTTTTGTTTGGGATATCTCGACCATTTCAAAACCGATTTTCATAAAATAAACTTTGAATCCCTCTTAGAATTACATGTTATCTCATATTTCATAAGGGGTTTCTCATTATCTCACAAAAAGTCGAAACCTGAAGCCCCATCTCAATCAAATCTATACCATCCCTTTAAGACGTCTTATTCAGGATGAGTGAACGAGAGAGTAACCTGAAAAGTTCGAAGGAGAGTGGATGAGTGCCATGTTCAGGTTGAGAAGGTGCCACAGATGGCGCCTTGGCGAGTTTTACAAGTCGCCTGTCCACTTTTCTCCCCTTTATTGGCGCCTTCTTGCAGATACAATGATACCTACTATAGACCAGCTCTTCACTTCTGAGCCCTTCCTCCCTATGTCACGGAATGAAGTTCGAATCATTGTCGTTGACACTGCATGTTTTCTCTTTCCCTGGCGGTATTTGCATAATCATGAACATCGAATGTCGTTAGAGAGCATGTAGCAACAAGAAAACTGATTAAGGAAGCAAAATAATAATTATGGCTAAATGAAAAGGTTATGGATTGATCATGTAATGTAGGCCTAATGGTTACGACTTGGTCTTTATCATGTGAAAGCCAAGTCGTAAAAAAGTGTATGGATTTTCTTTCCTATTGAGATCACGAGCCAGAAATTGTGTTACATTCCTGATACTTTAGAAGAAATTTGTGGTCTACCGGAAAAAAAAAATAATTAGAAAAATAAATAAAAACAAAAAAGGGAGAAAAAAACACACACATTGTCTCCAGAAGCCACATTCTGTAGATAAATCCATCTCATTATCTCTTCCTTGCCACGTTAACGCTCCCGGATTCTGATTTGAAGCCAAGGGCTACAGCCACGCCCATTTCTGATATGGATGCAGTGCCTTCCATCAACAGGAGCTCTGTTCGATGGTCGAGTTAAGGAGGTATTTAGGGATACCTCCTTGGTAGGACGAGTCCATATTGTTTCGAGTGACAACTGATTTTGTAATCAAATCGTAATCAAAACTTTGTCACAATGTCAAATACGTCAAGTGAGGATCAAACAAGATCATTTTCCCCCAGATTATATTGTCTAGATTGTATGTATGATTTGAGCAAAGCAGACATATTTATGATAGTTGGATTTCAAATTTTGACGAATGTATTGCATGTCAACGCCGCTGCGATGTAAACATATTTGCTATCCCAACTCCCGAACCGCGAAGAGTACGGAATGTGAATGGACGAGTTGTGAGCGATGATGCGGTACATCATGTACAGTTTATTTAGAAGCATGTTAATGGATTAGCCAGTCAAACCGGTATCAGTTCCTCAATAGCCTGATCGCACAGCACTGCAACCTCTCCCGAGACCCGGGGGCCCTCCTCCCCTGCCTCATCCCTGAGCTCGCCGTTGTGTACACTCCCACACCCGGGCTTATGCTCTTGTGCTCAGTCTTTTCTTTTATCGCAAGTGAACACCATCCACCGGTGTGATGTCTACATTCTATATTATCTCTTTTGACCAAAAAAAAAAAAAAAAAAATCGTAAATATATCACTTTCGTAAGTATATCACTTTTCTCGCTTTTGAGAAAAATAGTGAACTCTATATCAAAAAAAAAAAAAAAAAAAAATTACCGGACTGAAACGCGGAGTCCTTTGGAAGGCACGTCCACAATACTTCATTTGGGTTTTTGGAATGGAGGACTCATCACTTGAGAAGTCGAAAAAGTTGTATCGTAAATTAAAGGACAAACGCAATAAATCACTTGCAAAGAATGTTGGAACACGAAATTAAAGCCTTGTTTGTGTAGAAAACAGAAGTTATTGATAAGCTTCCACACTGACTATTTTGACGGTTTAAAGGTATTAGCCCACATTTGTAAACCTGCAGCAATTGGTCCCATAGTTAGCATGGAGTTTGGGTATGAATGCAGTAACACCTGTGCAAAATTTCGTTCCAATTAGTCCATTACTCTCATAAAAATAAATGAAAATGCACCGTATGCATGCGTATAACGCTCGCTAGCTCCGGTCCACGTATTTCTACATGCATGCGATGCATTGTATGTGTAAGTTACATGTACAATGTACCGGTACGTAGCTATAGCCCGCGCTCGTAATTCGATTTTGGGTCGGGTTGACCCGGTTTGAAAATTGATTTTAAAACGGTGATTTTCTCTTTTTTATCGAATGGTATAGACAAAGAGCAACAGGTGAGGTATGTTACTGTTATAACTTGTACTTGAAGTCATATTGGACCTGTTTTATGCAGTTTTGATTTTCGTGGGTTTGCAAATGTGGGCTAGTACCTTTAAAGACGAATCTTTCCAGATCATGTGCAGTGAATATGTTATCACACGCTCATCTTTATCATCCATCCCCCCAAAATGCTGTATACGACATGTGACATGAAATTAAAGTCAAGGATCATTATCACTTTTTTTTTTGTACCGGTGTGGACTATAGAGCATAGGGCACATTTTATGTGTAGGACGAAACCGTGTGACTCAATGAGGATCTTTATGTTCCGTAATGTTTAACTGTTTGATGACGTTGAACGTCAGGACGGCGTTGCGCATTATCACAGAAGCTAAACCCTATATAGGGCGATGTGATAACTCGGGTGTGATAATAACTAGCTGTGTATACCCGATCTATCCACTACTTTCATTTCTCATCTCACTTCTCCACCATTTCTCTTTTTTTTCTCTCTCTCTCTCCCTCCCTCTCTCCCTCTCTCTCTCTCTCTCCCTCTCTCTCTCTCTCAAGTAGATTACATTACATAATGACTCCGCATACGAACCTGAACAAATCTGCACTCACCTGCCATTGTATAATTATTGAGACCGCCTATCCCAAAGTTTCGGTCTCAATAAACTACTATAGGCTAGCCACTGTCATTACGGTTTAATGAGCGTTCAAGCTATATTCCTTATGAACAGTTTATTGACTATGTATACGAACATGTGATTCTGTACGTATGTGTGTATAATTGTCTTTATTCATCTATATTCATCTTTCTGTATTTAATTGTCGTCATTTCTACTGATGAATCTTTTACTTGCTTTTTACTTTTAATAACATCTTTTCAACGATCAAAAACATGGAAGTGTACTTCTTGGAAGAAAAGGCATATTCACTTCCACGCGTATGTGTATCGTCCATTGTACGAGTTGATCAGGCCATACCATCGCAGGGTAGATACCAATGACCATCTGCACATGCGCAGATTGTAACTGCGCAGTCGTTTACTGTAAATTTTTTGTTTTTGTTATACATTCCGTTACGCAAGCCCAATGATTGCAATCAATGTACCATTGATAATGATAATTTCGTCAAGTTATAAATCATCAGATAATGTACGCTCGAAACGATTGCCGTCATGTCTTTACTATGATGATATTGAAATGACAAGTGCGTTGATACTTCATACAGCTGGATAAAAAGGATACTTGTAATTAATCTAATTAATTAATTTCGCTATGGTTCGTGTGATTCATCAAACTCTCCGACTGTCGGGGGAAAACAGGCTTGAATGGTAGAATTGATAGAAGAAATAATTAAGCAATTAGTAAGTGCCTATAAATTAGGTTCTTGGAATGATGTCAAACTACTTTTCATCGCCGACACAACGTATCATAGCGATCAAAATTTCTGTTGATCACTGTGTCGAGTGATCATTAAAGGAAGTTATAGTCTGAAGAGTCTGAGTATCAAAATAAGCACAGTACTGGAAAAAAAAATCAGACAAAAATTAGGGAAGTCATAAGAATAAGAAGTTTCACTATTTTACAGTACACTTCTCAAACATAATTTTGATATGACAGTGCAAGTGAATGAGCTGATGATATATCACTAATCACAATTATCCCTTGATCATGTATGAAAAAAAAAAAGAAATCCTGCTGTTAAAGTGGAAAACATGGTGTTATTCCTATCAGCTGGTTCAAAATAATGATCAGTCAGCAATATTAGGATTTAAGACTGTCCAGAGTATAATTATTATACGTTTGAACAAAATCTGGAAATTTAATGATTTTTTTTTCTTGTGCGAACTACTCTATATGGCAAGTTGTGAGGCGTTGATATCATCACTCACTCATTTGCATTATATTCAAGAAGTTTATTGTGAAAGACTTCACGATTTCACAACTTCTTGAATTTTCAACCGATTTTGATACTTCAGTGTTTTCCTTATGAAATTTCACTCTCTCTCTCATCAATATAACGTTTTGACTGGTCCGAGAACAGTAACGGCTGTGTCTCTGTCGAGATTCGAGACATGTTCTGTCGTTGTAGACCAATGCTTATAGGAAAGATGACCTATAGCTTGACTCAAAACACCCAAATACGGCTATGTCGGACCCACGCTATTTTCTCTTCAGTTGCATTATTATCATTATTATTTTTTGATGAAGAAAAACTTGAGTTATGTATTTTCTTAAGACTACTGAAATCTATGTTCGAACCTGAAAAAAAAAAACCCAACAAACATGTGCATTAAAGCTCATTGCTTAATTAAGTCATGAATAATTAGAGTGTCTTCAGCAGGATTTTAGCCCTGAATAATGCTTTATTGATAAGTATAATTGATAAGTACAATTATAATTATGAGGAATTTTCATGCCAATGTTTATGATGGTTGCTTTTATTGTAATTATCATTACCTTTCTTATGATGTTATTATCATGTTGTCAACGTCATTAAACACACACACACACACACACACACACACACACACATATATATATATATATATATATATATATTTATAATATAATAATTATGTGTTTCTATCATTACTCAGTGCTCACGTTTTAATACCTTGTGGATGGGAATGGATTATTGATCATAAAGAGAGACAGATGCTTAGGGATAAGCTTACAAAGTGTTAAGTACTAGTACTCGTAGTATCAAATTTACCCCATAACAATTACTTGTGATTGCTATTGTACAGGTTTACCTACGGCATATGCACTTGAACATGTTCTCTTTATCCGTTTCTATCTTCCAGGTCCTGTTTTCCGTTACACATCCTGTAACACACTACAATATACGTGATGATTCTACCAGGATTACACATGATTCCCGTTTGCCTCCTACTCAGTGTCAGCGCATGCGCAGTATGGGCACAAGGGGATCTTATCGGCAATTGCTGGGTTGATGCGCGTAAGTTCCTGAATCTGTTCTCTACTCCTTCAATAAGGCGGTTTCAGTAAATATTCAGAAATATGACAATTGACCTGATACCTTTAACTTCTCTTCAAAACTTGGAATCCAGTTTGCATGCATCAGTTGTTGCTATGTCCGGCAGATTTCGGGAAAACTTTTGGGATGCCAGGAACATTTTTTAAACTATACATAAGAGCGTGCGTCGTGTATTTTTGGATGTGTAAAAAAACTTGTGAGCAGGTCTTTCAGTGTGGTGCGTTGTTAGCAATGTGTATTTGCATTTTATAGAGGTATCTATAGTGACAGACAAAACCAGGAGGTATTTCGGGTGCACGTCACGAGACGGACACCCACGAGTCATACAGCCCACGAGTCATACAGCTCACAAGTCATACAGCCCATGAGTTATACAGCTCACGAGTCATACAGCCCATTAGTTCGACACTAAGCTAACAAGGCCCACGAGATCGACACATTAAGCGCCGTGTTGTATCTGTCGAACTCATGGGCTATATTTGCCTAGTGTCGAACTCATGGGCTGTATGACTCGTGAGCTGTATGACTCATGGACCTGTTTTCAATGTCGAACTCGTGGGCTGTATGACTCAAGGGTGTCGGTCTAGTGGGATGACCCCGGTATCTCTTACATTCAAAGATGATTTTTATCATGAGATAAGGATGTCTTGAAAGATCGAGTGCTCACCTTTAGTGATAAATGCCGCACGTCCAATACTCGTGGCTATAATACTAACAAAAGAAATAAACATGCTTGCACGGGAAGCTGAACGTTTAATGGTTAATCGAGGTGACGAGGTGTCTCAATAATCCTTCAAACATTCAAAGATCCCGGAAAACAATGAGTACTTCAAACCATAAAATTTTTTGAGTCGTGTTTTTTTTTGTTTTTTTTGTTCAAAACAAATGAAATAGGAGCCTACATAGTGTGTAATCAAAACAACACAATAGGAATAGTCAATGTTATATTAATAGTGATCATTGGCATTTGTAACACAAAACAAGAAATCAAGTCGCACATCAATCGCGTGCAAGTGGGGAAAAATCCATGAGACCATTATCATTAAAAGAGCTTGACCGAGTGTCGGCCCCAACAAAACACTAATGTAAAAGTGGAATATATAGGTGTATACATCAGCAAAGACTGAACATACACATATTTCTTAAAGTTGATTGAGTATGTGAGAAAATGATTCCTTATATTCTTGTGATTGTGGAGGCGTGTGATTTCTTACTTCACCATCAAATGATTGGAGGGAGATGGAATGTTGTTAGAAAAACTTCCCGCTCTCAGCGTATAGGACGACTGGTCATTATATTGACGGTAACTGAGAAAGAACAAAATATGTGAATATGACAATAAATGGGAGATGTGATTCACAAATATTGAGGCCCATGTAAGATTTCGGACACTGATGCGTAAAATAAACAGCCTGAGCGTGCAACAGATGTTGAATAGTGGATTGATTTTATACACTCGATTCGTTGCTAAGCATTTTACATGACCTTATTTTGCAAATGGTGGCCTTGGAAGCACAAAGCACACACACCCTTTGGTTGCAGCCAGTGTCCGATTTATTTGAGCGAACCATTGAAGATGCAGTTTGTCCAGTCCAGTCGTAAATATCGCTGTTATATTTTTAAAATCAGGTATTAAAAATCCCGATCAAAATGTTGATTGCTAGATTTAAGAAAGCATGCTGCTGACGCTACTTTTCACATGTTAGCCCATAATGTGGAATGTATCAACGTAGAGGATAGGTGGTATGTGGTTTTGTTGTTGTTGTTGCTTTGTTTTCTTTTCGGTGGTGGTGGTGGTGGTTTTGCTCAATGGTTCTAAGGCCTGTTTTTAGAGCACGCTTACGAAGCATTCAATCTGAAGTTGGTTCGTTTTTTTTTTTTTTTTTTTTTTTTTTTTTTTTTTGGGGGGGGGGGTTCTGTTTCCAGGGTTTCCAAATGGCAGTTTCGATGTATAAGTGGAGTCGAAACAAACAAACTAAACACAACATAAACCCCCAAAACCAAAGGTTAATCGCCACATTATTTTCAACCACACTTAGAGCAGGTACCACGGATCTTTTTGTATCAACAAAATTCCATGTGCGACATTATAAGAACAAACTTCTTATAGGTTTAGCTCTCTGTAATACATGCTAGCTGTTACTGTTTTCGTGTTTGTCAATAGATATTATTATGTTTGCTTATATGATATTATATTTTACTTGTGTTACATTATCATGTTCTATATTTGGCTCTGTAATGCCACTGGCACTGTCATAAGGCCATGATTTGACTCAGTTGGCAGCAAGTCTGTCTCCACATCTAAAGGACCCGGGTTCGATTCCTGATGAGTCTAACTGAGTAATCATGTGTGTCATACCATCCCCTCTATATAGCAAGAGGCAAAACACTCTGTCCCTCGGATGGACATGGAGCTCCGGTGTGTGAGAGAGTCACAACTCATGTACGATGTGTAAAAGATCCCGCTTCATTATTATCGCAAAGAGCAGGGAGTGTAACCTGGTGAAGTGGGCCCGTCTCACATCCAACTGGACCCCATGGAAGACCAGCTATATTGTAGCTGAATATTGGCTATACAGCCATAATTCTCATGTGGAAAAATGAAGCAAACAACCTCTATTATGTTCATAAATTGAATCTTTTAGCAAACTCTGACTTGAAACTGACAACTAGTATTATATTATTTCATATGCCATTGTCAACAGACGATTTGTATTAAGGTTATTCCAGTTACAAGAGATAAATATTGAATTGACTTTGTTCTTTTACCTATGTCTAAATATGTCTGTTTATTGAAAATAATGGTGCAATTTATTTCTCCATGTGACACCGCATCAATAGTCTCATACATTTTCACATTCAGAGGACACACTTCGTTGTCATTATTATGATAATAGCGAGCTATAGGCGAGATATGCGACGCAAATACTAAGACGACGCAGCATCTATAGGGTTAAACCAAGCGCCATGGTTGAGCAGTGAATACAGCTGTTTCGAGCATCAACTTTTACATATCTAAAGCTCACTATTCAGTTAGAAACAAAACCAACACAAAACAATAAGAAGGATAATAATGTCTCGTTTACCTATAATGGCAGCTGTAGTGCATGTAAGCACGTGTACTGTTCTCTTTAACCTTTTCTGTGCCACTGAGTCAAAATGTGCTCAATTAATTTCACGCACATGTACTTATGGACAAAAAATAACGTGGCGTGCAGAGGGCCCCAACATTACCAGGTACTCATTTTTATGTACTTCCTCCTCCAAGGTCATACTGAGAACGCGCCGAGCGGGATTCGAACCCCAAATTTCCTGTTGCAATAGTTCAGATCTATTACACCACTGCTCTCTTGCAATACACACTTGCACATCTTACTCTATAGACTGCGTTTGAGTTGTAATATTTTAAATCTTAGTGTAACGTGGGATAGTGAGGTTGGTACCTCTCCCTCAACTCGGGCATCGCATCCCGTCACTAAGCCCCGATTACGGATAATTGGGAAGGGAAGTCCAGCGCTACGCCTACGTATTGCAATCTTTAGCATCAACCCAAAAACGAATGATTTCCGTGTAGAGGAAGTTCAAGGGAAACCGCCTCTCCTTTTTCTCATGGATTTTGTTCTTTTTGTGTTATTACTTTGTTTCATTCGCCGTTGGCTATGACTGCTGCGTGACATTGCAGTTCATGTTGAGGACGGTCAAGAAGACTGAATACAGAGCTGTATGCTTTAAATCCACTCCCGTCCCCCCCCCCTTCTCTCATTCACACATCTGCCTTGTCTGCGCGATAATGATGGTAAACGGTCAATTACAACAATAAAAAAGCAAACAAGCAAACCTTATAAGCACACGGTTAATGATGTAAGATGTGTAATAAAACAGTGACCGCATATCCCATGAGTATTGTTTTCAGAGCTATTTATATACATGAGGGAATTATAGAACTAGTTGCACGCATTCTCGCATTGATAGAGATGGTTATAATGAACATACCATGGAGCTAATGATAGTTCCATGATCATTTTGACAATATTGTGATGAAAAATGGATCATAGAAATACATGGAATATTGATGATTTGAGAAAAAATTGAGCGATTTTATACAAGCGTAACTGGTTACAAGATATTAGAGTGAGAGATTTTATGTCCACAAAATAATCTTTTCACGTTTTGTCATCTTTGCATCATGGGCACATGACCAGTACATCGCTTGGCGTGTTTGAAATTACTCAATCTCCATGTGCAGGTCTGTTTTATCACATAATTTACATTATGTTGGGTATTTTTCTCTTTTTTTTTCATTTCTTTTCGAAAAGACTAAAGTCTTATCAGTTTGTGTGAAAAAAAGGAAGATCTTTGTAAAAATGGTGTCACGATAGACAAGCGAATAATGAGTTTCTTGATGTTCCTATCCTTGTTGATTTGATTTTACCCACTTGCGCCCAAAACACATGCATTTCTTTGTTTCTTTTTTTTTTTTAGGCTGTAATACGTCAGGTTCAGATTGCAGATTTGTCCCTTTTTATTAAACATCATCTGTAGTATATTAGTATGTCGACGTGAAGAAGACGTAATTTGTTCGTCCTTCTTCAGTGAAGCTAGCCGACACACCTACAGCGTACCTTGCAAATTACTGCGATATGATTCTGGCTTGGACAGTCATTTGAAATTTCCTCCAGTTGGCAGGACGAAGTCAGTTCGCTGTGATTTTTAACCTTCCATGCAAGGTTTGTTTTGATGCAGTTTTCCTTTTCTTAACAGTGTTCATGGTTCTCTGTCTTGGTAGAATCAGGAGAATTTGTCGTTTTCAAAGCCAAAACTTCCTATTAGATTAAAGATAGTGACAAAGTCATATTACAACGCATATATCAATTTGATTTTCTGTCGAAGGGAGAAACTATTTTCAAGGTGAATCTTTTGGTTGGTGTTTGTTCTTTTGTCACGACGAAATATCTTATTCAGGTTATCCACACTCGAATAATTGACTTCTCTATGTGAAAGAATGTACTTATTATTCGCTTTGCTTATTTTCTCAAATAATTCAGGACACATGCTGATGTCACTAGCTACGGACGTAGAGATAATTCTTTTGAAAGTCTTTTTTTTTCTGAGTTGAAATATCAACAATAGTTTCAGATTAGTCTAAATTTTATTGATCTAATGTCATAAAGACACTAAAGGGGGTGCCTTATTTCATGGCCACGATGGCAGTGTTGTTGTACACAATAGAATATTCTTTCCACCTCCCTGATTCAACTATACATCGCGCACATACACAAGCACACACACGCACACACAAATTTTCACTTTTCAAACAAGTATTTGCAAAGAGACCTGGGGATATAGCTGTGGTGCCTTGAGGTTGTTATTTCCATCAGTGAATTACTAAGCATTTGACCAGGAAATGCTTTTGAATATTTATATATGCACTTGTTATATCATAATGTGTACTATATCATAATGTGTACGCAGTCTGAAACTTCAGTCGGATTATCATAATATAACATAGTATGATGGGTTTGTTCCCATACGTGAAATTTTGTTCGAACCCTGCAAAACTTTTAAAGAAGTCACTTGGCCAGAATTTCTTTACATACATGTAAAATCATCCTCTCTGAAGGTTTTAATTGTGTCTCTATAGATTATCAATCAGGAATGCTCATACTGCAGCAATGCTCACGAAAACATTTTCAAACCAAATGTTTGAACTTTAACGATTTCAAAATAGAGTACGTTTTCTCGATCCAACATTGCTTCTTAGTCAACAGGTTCATGTTTTCTCTTGTGTTTATATAGGCCTATATTTATTTATATCGTAGATTGTTTTAATCACGAACAAGAACGTCTTTTAATGAGTCCTTGGTAATTCTACTCAGAAATTCCGCTCATAAAACCTAAAAATATCTCACAATAAATATGAGGGTACCAAACACACAGAGAGCGACAGAGAGAGAGAGAGAGAGAGAGAGAAGGAAAGAGAGGGAGAGAGAGAGGGAGGGAGAGACAGAAAGAAAGAGGAAAAATATAAAAAGGAAAAGGATAAGATCCTGTTTTGATTACTTTTGCCGCGTTTTTCATTAATGACTTCCCCGATGTTTTCAATTCACTGAGTTGCACGTGGCCGCATATTTTTCGAGGACCTCGATTTTCGGTATTCAGGCTGCTGCAATTCGTCATGGCAATAAATGATGCAAATGTCATACGTGTACTATATTGAAGTTGAATTTCAGAGAGAGATAGAGATGGAGAAAGAGAGAAAGTCAGACAGAGTGGAATAAGGTGAATAAAATTATTGAAGTTTTTTCATGAAAAAGAAAAGTATGGGATCAAAAGTGTCAAGGCTTTCCACCAAATAGGAAGATGATGTCATCATGACGTCGATCACTTACCCTTAGTTTACCACGCAAAATATTATTAAGAGAATGCGTTCATCATAATTTGGCAACTACAACCTCTTCAACGCCCCACTCCCCCCCCCCACCCCCCCCCCACCCCAAAAAAAAAAAAAAAAAAAAACTAACTTGCTATGTTACTACAGGACTCAAATATAGGGCCTATATATATTTTTTTTTCTCAGAAGGATACATGTTATTCTTACTGACTTTGTATCAGAAAAGGAAATTTATCGATTGTTTGTGCACATTTTGACGGGGACCTTGTGAGGTGATGACGTCAAATTGTGAAATTTAAGTCTTCAAGAACACTAAATGCGAAGAAAAAACATTGATAATCATAACAATGCTGATAGTGT
Organism: Diadema setosum; assembly: GCF_964275005.1. Taxonomy (NCBI): domain Eukaryota; kingdom Metazoa; phylum Echinodermata; class Echinoidea; order Diadematoida; family Diadematidae; genus Diadema; species Diadema setosum. Next base: position 21,784,554 of record NC_092691.1, read on the forward strand.
AATGTTTAATATTGAATTGAATCAAACGATAATCAGATATAATTTTGAGTGTCTTCTTTGCTAGGTGCTAGGACGATATTAATAACAATGGTAATAAAATTGATGATAATGTCATTGATCATAAGAGTATCGATAACAGTCTTCACGATAACCGAAGATTATGTGTTATCAAAGGGAAAAATATCCGTGCAACATATGCATGTTGCTACACCTAATAGACATCTTGGTACGTCTTATCTCAATTCTAAGCTTGTAATTAGAATTCAAATGATATTGAAGATTTCCCTTGCAATTGCATACAGCCTAATTCTTACCTCTTGTTGTTTTGTGTAATCTATATCATTCTTGCCATCTTATATTAGGAGTTGTGTGATTAAAGAAAGCGGAAAAACTCTCCGTTTATCCTTGTACATGTCACAGATGATAAGCTGAAATTTGCGTGCATGGTAAACGATGATTTCGCTTCAAAGCCCCATACATGCACTGTTTGGAAATCACATGATATCTAATAAGTATTCCCAAAGTTTCATTTCTATTCACCACAATATATGAAGGACATTACAAGACATTTGTACAAGTAGACTTATATCAAGATCACTTTTCGATCAACATTTTACTATCGAGCATCTAACATCTCACGTCTGAAATAACAATAATTAAGCATGCGTAACCCTCATATACTTCATTGGCCCTTTGTATCAGCTTCGGAACTTCAGCACATTTTCATGTATAGAGTCACTTAATGCTATGGTTTCAGGATAATTGTAGTTTACACAATCAAGGAATTAGCAAGATTTGGTTTACTCTCCTGTGAACCCACAAGTGGATGAAGAATATGACTGAGCATTATGCAAGATGGGTCCATTTCCTGTGACAGAGCAATCCAGTCCCATTTTGTGTACAATGTGTCTGTCACTATAATCTAATTTTCATCGTGGCATTAAAAAATCCTCGGTAATGTATTTCATTTTCGATGACATTTTCGGAAATAGCTCGTCGAATTTCTGAGGGAAATTGATGATTAGGTTTTATTGGGTTTTTTTAGGAAAAAAAAAATCATTTGGTACTAATAAATGTTTTCATGCCCCCTTTCTTCTGTATTAGTGGACTGTATTATTGTAACATTTTGATTGAGTTGAACGAGTACAGATTGCTGAAGTTTGTACCTATTCTTAATGCAGTCGTGGTGGTGACGGGGAAAAGTTCAGTTGCTGAGAGGAAATAGCGAAACTGGAACTAAGAAAGAGCGCCCAAAATTGACTCCAAACTTCCATCTTTATATAGTATCATGTAAAACTTTCGCTGATGGCTGAGATGAAGGTAAAGTTTAATATGCTTTGCTGATTAGGCCTACATGAGTCGTCCATCATGAGTATTATGACGAAATCATTGTTTCAGATATGACACGATGTAAATGCGCCTAATCGAGTGGGGCATTTCATGAAGCATTTGCTCTCAACCAATCAGATGCAATGATTTAAATAGCTTATAAAAGTTTGTCAGGGGAAAAAATCTGACAAAACGTTTTATGAAATGCCCCCAGGAGTACTGACATTAGAATTTCGTTCTTCCATCGCTATTAAGAGTCATAACCGACCTAAACACAGCCAAGTACTGTTCTCCGCCTATGTAGAAATTGTCATTCATAATTATCAGCTGATAAACAGTAGTGATCATAACTTTGGCTGGAAAATAAAATATATCTTTATGATACGTTCATAATGAAATCATGGTCGGTTGATAGGGATCACTTATATATACACGTTTCTGTCTGGCTAAACCTCTGCAGAAATTTCTAGAAAGAGAGAGAGAGAGAGAGAGAGAGAGAGAGGGGGGGGGGGGTAGAGGGAGAGGAAGATAGAAGATGTGCAAACTTCTTGTCTCGTTTCATATGTCTGCGTCTTGTCAAGATCTAATTGCCCTTCAATTACAGGTATCGTTTTAATTTTCAGTTCTGTGCGGGAATCGCGGCATGGTATCCATGCCTGAGACGTCTTTTGAAAAAGAACGTCAAGGCCGCCGATGAAATGAGGATCACTTGAGGAGAGCGATAACTCACTTTCTCTGAGAGATTACAGATCAACCCCCAATAGAAGAGAAGAGTCCAAGACACTGTAAAGTTTACTTAGCTTGGTTAAAGTGGATGCCACACATGATTAAGTTGATTTTTTTTTTTGTAAATCAAATGAAAGGAGTAATATCTGATGAACAGAACGTTTGAGGTTTCGTGAAAATTGGTCGTAAATTAAACTTATGGAATTTTAAAGTTGTACGTATTTTCACCGAATTCAAATTAGCTGAGGCGATGACGTCATCAACTCGCATCTCGAAAGAAGCATTTGGAGGCAATGATATTGTAGCAACTACGACCCTTCTACCCCTCTGTTGTCATTGCTGTACAAGTAGGTATATCTCAACACATCAATGTTATTGTTTCATTTCAAGCAAGCGAAACTTAATTTGATAAATTCATTTAAAAAATTAACTTTTTGATAGTCCAGATTTTAGGTAGTCAGCGGGAGACTTGTGAGGTCTTCACATGCTCATGACGTCATCACCTCGTAATGTGCATGTGTGATTGCTTCTCATCGCTCTTATAGAAGAAAAAAGTGAAAATATCAAAACTTTATAAACTTTGTCACAGTAAATCTAATTTTCATGGAATCTCTGCTGTTCTCTTCGTTTCATTTTGCTCCCTGTTTTCGAAAGTCAGCGTGACAATAGTTTGAAATTGCGCTTTTACCGCTGAGCTACCGACACGCAGTTACGGCTTGTGAAATTGTTTGGCATACAATCAGCTGTGCACTTGTTGTCAAATGGTTGCAGTCGAATAGTCGACTCCTTACAATACGGGGCCCTTTGAACGTCGAGCAGATGACACCCCAAGGCGAACAGACAGACAACAGACAGATACCTTGTTATTGATTCACGTCAAGGATAGACACACTCCAAGAGATAACACAAAATCGAGCAAACGAGCCGGAAAGTGAGTGAAAGCACTGTCACCTTAGAAAACAAAAACAAAAACAAAAGCAAACAAACAAACAAAAAACAAAACATAATTGATACTCGAGAAAGCTAAGAGAAGGTCGTATGCATGAATAGGACCGACGCACTGGAGATCATCAACGAACGCCTTGACAAAAGATTTTTTTTTTTATTTATTTTTTTTTTTTTTTACTATTGACACACTCATTCGACATTCCTTACAGTTAGTTTTACCCTCGATGTATTACAGAATTGTGCTGCATGTAACAGAAATGTAGTTACGATTATTTCTCTTGTTTATGCAGTTGTTTAGTATATTTCTATTTGTCATTCTAATTTTGTATATCTATATACAGGGTATTATTGTAAAGCAGTTAGAAAACGGAATGTGCCTATATATACCCTGTATTTTCTTTTTTAAGAAAACATGAAAAATAGATAAACGGGAACGTAAAAATCAGACTCAGGAATCCTCAATTCTCATAAAGTTCATTGTGGGTTCTTAGGCTATACCACGTGTCATTTTAAAGATGAATAGTTTTGTTCATTGGAGTAAAGAGTAAGCATGTTCGGTGCAGTGAATCATATCAAGATGTTGACGGAGAGGAATTGGGACAAGAAATCATCAAAGCTCGTTCGCCTTACCTCCCCGCCACCTCTTCCTCCTCTTACTACATCCCTTTCCTTCTGCGCCATCTGTTCTCAAACCCACCCCTCACATACATCTCAAAATACCGTATGAAAAATGAGTTGCTGCAAAGTAAGAGTGCCCTGTCTCTCACACACTTTTCCCCGTGTGTATGCCTTTTACTACCCCCACCTTCCATTCAAAGAAGTGCTCAACTTTGTCAAATTTTCGTTTTTTCATTCCAAGGGAATATACCCCCAAAATGTGCGTGGATCTTGTACAAATGTCTTGTACAAATAGAACACTTCATTGGATTTTGAGGAAGATCGGATCATCAATCTTGATTTACTTTAGATTTTACAGTTTTTGGTTAAATCCATGTGCTGGTTGAGAAAGCTGACGTAATGTACATTATAGTGGAGAGACAAAACTTAAGTATATTTAGGATTGGTGCATATAATGGCAGAGCATTAGACTTACGTCCTTCAGAAGGTTTAATAGGGATGGATATTCTTCCCAACATGGTTATGCCAGTAACATGACAATAATAGAATAGAATAGAATAGAATAGAATAGAATAGAATAGAATAGAATAGAATAGAATAGAATAGAATAGAATAGAATAGAATAGAATAGAATAGAATAGAATAGAATAAAAATACATTTGTAGCATTTCCCTTTGATGGAAATATAGAATTCCGACAGCTGTGTGGGAAGCTCTCTTTCAATAGTTCGACTGTAATGATACATATAAATTTCGTTTATTGTACATTGTGCTTAATGTGAGTTCACTTATTTTCTGTGAAAATTCATATTAGCTTGTTTCTGTTGGAAATGGAAAAATAAATGAATGAAGAATGAATAAATGAATGATGAATGAATGAATGAATGAATGATGGATGAACGAATGAATGAATGAATGAATGAATGAATGAATGAATGAATGAATGAATGAATGAATGAATGAATAAGGTCGTACCAAGACATCAGGGGTCAATGCACACTTGTTACTGTAAAAACAAAGACTTGAGCAAACTTAGCTTGAATGACTCACAAAATGGCCTCTGAATTGGCATTACTATGGATGTGGTCATCTGTCCATCTGCTGCCATTGTAACTAAGTGACGTAACAAGCAATTACAAGATTTGTTAAACCATGGTTTAACAAATCACTCAAGAAAGGAATTAACAAATGTAATCAAGTGCACAAACCCCTTTTATGTCTGTGTTGCGGTATGCACACTGAGATATGTATGGGTATGATCTTATTTCATTTTTCACATCTGATCGTATGATCTGATCTGATCACATCATAACACTAACTCAAAACGGGAAAACTCTTGAATACGTTTACAAAAGGCATAAAATACGACACGAAAACATCTATTGATATGTGGGGATTAGTATTGTCCGTTAGTTTTTCTAGTGTGTGTTTGTGTGTGTAATCGTATATGTGATATATGTTGTAAGAAATCGAGTTATGTAAATTGCCGGTTGGGAAGGCGCTGAATAAGATTTTTAAAGCAAATTAAAATAAAGGAAGGAAACGGGAAGAGTTTCTTCGTGTCTCACTGAGTAGGATGGTCATTTCAAGTCTTGCTGAACACAAATAACTGCCATTGTCTAGAGACCTACGTACGCTGGAAAGCACAGGGGCTTGGAGCCTCCAAATGCCAACTAACGAAAACAGTTAGTACCTATATACTGAGTACAACAAAATTATTCCTGCTCTTCTCCCTATACCTGGATTAGATTCCAGAGAATGTCAAATCTGTCCAAGCTATATCATCGACTCCCACAAATGGCATCAATCGAAATAACTAAACAAATCAGAATCCTGAAAATAGAGAGGAAATAGTTCATTTGGTGGTAACACATGCAGACAAGGTAAAGCAGAAGAATTTGAGATTTGGCGGGTGCACCTCTCATAAGGTGACGCAGCGAATATTGTTGTAAGAGAAGGCAAACTGGTATCACCCACCTCATTGTGTCGTAATCTGCGATGTGTAGATGACGCTTGTTTATAGTGCCAGCTAACGTCTACTCTCTTGAACCAATATTTCGATCTTATCTTTCAATTCGGCACCTGTAAAGGGGCGAAATATTTCTTGTTCAGCAATTAAACTTTATCACCTATAAGTGATGTAATAATAGTTCGGCTACGTTTCTTTGTTACTTCGTCATGAAATACATACAACTAGCTAGCTATAGGCAGCCAGAAACGTCGGTAGTTAGATTAACTGCCTGAGAGACTGCGTGATTAGTTGATGAATTGATATATAGATAGATAGAAAGATAGATAGATAGATAGATTGATTGATTGATTGATTGATTGATTGATTGATTCATTGATTCATTCATTCATTGATAGATTGGTTGGTTGGTTGGTTGGTTGGTTGATTGATTGATTGATTGATTGATTGATTGATTGATTGATTGATTGATTGATTGATTGATTGAAACCACGATCGAGAGAAATGCAAGAGAAATAGCCAGATAGACAGAGGGGAATGACCCAGCACTAAGGGATGTAATATACCAAACAAAGCGTGCATTGTAGCTCTTGAACTTTTTAGTTTCTTTTTTTTTTTTGACCCACGGCACAGGCAAAGCAGACACATATTCAGAATCGCTTGTCCAAGACAAATGAATGGTTGCTACTGTTCTTGAAAACACTGCACAGCAACCAAGACTAGTAGCTTGTTGTCAAGCACATCAAGGATACACTCAGTCGAGAGCGAAATCTCCAATTTGTTTCCAAGGAATCGATACGACGATTTGATATAACGATTCTCTCAGCAGGCTGAGCGTAAATTGTAAATTGCTAAATTGTGCGTTCTTATTTGTCGCTCGCTGAAACTGTCAAAACGGTTCAAACATTCCCAGATCCTGACCCTGATTCATGAATACGTTCTGTGTGTGAAGGTCGTTTGACTGTTTAACAAGATAACGCCGGTAATGACATAATGCAGGAACGGAGGAGGTCCAATGACAGAGGGTTTGTGAAGCACATACGAACGATAACGATATGTGCACGTGTTGGTATCGCGATCGCATTTTTCTCGCGACACGACAACGATCACGATCAATCTTGCATGTCAAGGTCCGTTTGTCCGGCTCTCTGATTGATTGCGCACGTCTCACATTGGGTTCATTCCATGACGCTATTTCTGCAAAGGAGCGACGGCGCCAACATCGCAATCATTCACACTTCTGACATCATCGATCACCACATCTCTGTGGCGAAATGGACCAATTAACCTTTCTCAGAACGCGTGATGGCGCGCGAGTCTGCATATTTGGAAGGCGAGAAATTTTCGTCTTTTCAATTCTCTCCAACGTGAAACGATTTCGATGCCATACAATTATTTTAACACAGATTGTTTTGCACATACCCTTATTTTGATACAACTGTAAAAGACGAAAGAAGCTTAGCAAAAACAGTTTTATAGTCTATCTTGTCATAATATTTCCATACTTTGGTGGCTCTCCGGCAATCCCTTTTACAGTTTTTCATAATAATTTTTCCATGCATTTCTCTATGTATGAATATCATCTATTTCTTGTTTTTAGTATTGTTATTAAGTATTGCATAAATCATGTACGTAATGTACGTATGTATATATTCGTATGTATGTATGCATGTATGTATGTATAGTAATTCCTAAATTCTTTCAGTTGCAAGTTTATGAAAGCACATATTCCTATACAATACAATACAATAAAATAAAATAAAATAAAATAAAATGAAGTAAAATAAAATGAAATAAAATAAAATAAAATAAAATAAAATAAAAAACATGCATGTGAACATGCATGTGTGAAATGAAAATGAAATATATACCACTTGTTACTGACATAATATTATTGAGGATGAAAATTTATGGTGCATGTCATGAGCTTGACACCCACGAGTCATACAGCCCAGGAGGTAGACACTATAAGGCTCACGACCTAGAAATCTTACTAAAATCGGCCCACTAGCTAAACTGTCCGCGAGCTAGACACTATATAGGCAAATGAGGCCCATGAGCTCGACATTTAATACCCGGCAAAAAAGGCCCACGAGCGCGACATTACATCACGGGGCCTTATGTAGGTATTGTCGTGCTCATGGGCCTTTGTGTGTGTGTGTGTGTGTGTGTGTGTGTGTGTCGAGCTCATGGGCCTTATTTGCCGAGTATCGGGCTCATGGGCCTAATTTTCCCAGTGTACAGCTAGTGGGCCTGTTTCCGGGGTGTCTAGCTCGTGGGCTGCACGACTTTAAGACATTTTTTTTTTTCTTTTCAGTGTAAAGCTTATGGGGCATGTGACTCGTGGGTGTCGACCTCGTGGGCCACCCTGGATATCATTCCCCCTGTCTCCTAAAAGAGGTTAGGCAAGTGCTCTTTCATTATGCTAGAAAAATGAAAACATGCTGAATTCTCTGTATGTTTTCTTGACTACCCCCTCGCATAGCGACCATCTGCTCTGCTTGCTTCTCTAACAAATACTGCAGTTAGAAAGCCTCAAAGGCTAGTCTTTTCGCTGATCAAAACGCTCTCTCTGGCCCTTTCTAGTATTAACCGACAATGAATGGAGGAAGTCGCATCAGCAAACCGAGAGAGTGAGTAGGCCTATACGTTAATCATACTCCTCCGATTGAACATTCAATGTGCGTGTGCGATCTGTATATCAGCAGAAAGTGTGATCATTTAATTCATGATAACACTTACTGCAAATAAAAGACGCAGAAAACGAAAAGGAGGTTTATGTTTATAATTGGTTGTTTTCCAGTGTCTCGTCGAAAACTGCATTGAATTGGCTGTTGTACTTATTGTGACAGCTATAAAGTTTTAGATGTAGTTTTATAGCACTGCCAACTTTGATATAGGCTTGTAATAATGATATCCGACATGAAACATAGTTTAAAGTGATTTCTTCGCAAGTAATAGAATTGACTCATTGCCAATCTGCCCTTGTACAATATCGTGTTTTGTGCGACATACCTCCGAAAATCTAATGTGACCTTTAGACTATGGTTGAAGGTTTTCGCTTCTACAGTGACCGTGAAAGTCGCATCATTTGCCCCATCCCTCTGTCATGAAACATCAAAGTGAATATTGTTCTACCATGAGGCCAATCCAGGTGTATGCTGAATGGCAATACGGTGGCGGACGTCAGCTGTATTGTGACTAGCCTTTTGTCAAGGCCCTCTCGCTGTATGGTGAAGAGAGCCCAGCTGAGTGGGGTGGCGCGCTCGGCTGGGCTCGCTTCGCTCGCCCATTACAGCGAGAGGGCCTTGACAAAAGGCTATATTGTGACAGAAGCTTGGCACAACTAGCGCACGCCTGGTTGCCACAATTTTTTTTTTTTTTTTTTTTTTTGGGGGGGGGGAGGGGGTGTATGTGTGCGTTTTGTTTTGTTTTGTTTTTTTTGTCAAATCAGCTGCATGTATGATATGTTCTTAGAGGTCGTTTACTGTTCGCATGGTTACAGATTAAACTTTTCTGTTTTGTATGAGTGGATGTGTAGTGGTTTGTATTATTTTTTCATCTCACAAGAAACAAAAAGGTTTGTTAATTCTGTTTATGATTTTCTCGATTTATTACAGTGCATATTATTTATGGATGAATAGTCCTCTCTGTGAGTCCATGCATGCCTTTGCTCAAAGGGGGGGGGGGGTGGTGTAAGAAAACCCCTAACGAGTTGGGAATTGTAGCTCAAAGAACCCCACCCCTTCTCGCTCAGTTTCCTTTTTTTCCTTCTTACTCCATATGGAGTATAAAGAGGTTTAGAACATCCATGTCCTCCACCGGCACAGTGAAATGATGGAGAACAAGAAAGAGACAATATCCTCTATCGGACAACATTTCCTATGGCACACGGGGAATGCAAAAAGTGCCGTTATGTCTCAGAAACTCAGGGTGACAGACGACATGCATACATAGTTTGTTGTCTGACGTGCCTCCAAGGATCAGCCATGAATCATGTGACTTTGATTGAGTTAGACTTTTTAACAGCTGCTGAACTGTTCAATGCGCGAAGGCATGCAAGAAAGGCCGACGTGACGCACTGAATACATCATACAACACATAGCGCACGTCGATGAGGTGAAACTCGGATCGGTATTCCGATAATGTTTGCTCTTGCATATAATACTCTAAAACCATCAAGTGCACGACATGCCGTTCCAGTCAGCGCAGATCGAGAGCTTTGCCTCGCTCCGGCAATACGAAACATGTGCTTTGAGGTCTTCCTCCATGGGCTATATTTGGCGCGGGCAAGATCATACCCGTATTCAATTTCATCAAGGAGGTATATAATGCCTCCTTGGTTTCATGCATATTTCAAGCCCAAATTTCCTCTCATTCTGAGCGATAATTTTCTTTATGTCAATCGATTCAGCTTTGTGACTCTTGACTGTTTTCTATAAGATTATGATTTATATTGTCTTCATTTTTTTTTTTTTGAGTGACAAATCCGCGGTATGCTGAGGTATGCAGTAGGTGCCCCAGATGTGTTAGCACGAGTCCGGAGTTGTTTGCTATCTTATTTCTCTCCGCTTCAACCTTCCCCTCCAAAATTATTTTGAAAAGATTAAGAGGCGCAGGTTTTCAGCCACTGTCTACCATGCATGAAAGGATTTTGTAAAATTCTATATTTTCTTATTGCTCGCTTGTTTCATGGTGTCACCAATACACTGAAAATATTTTTTTACCCTCAATTAACAATTAAGTACTCAAAATGCAGTTTCTTTCCATCTATAAGCTGGCTTTTATGAAAAAAAAATGAAATCAAGCAAAAAGAATGGTAAAGGTTGTTTTAAATCGGAGAAAAGAAAGTGATAGAATTTCAAATTTTGCCGTCACAGGTTGGTTAAAGGCATAATTTACCATTTGCAGATGAAACAAAAACCCAGCATTAGTGCTTCAAAATAGTTATAAAATGTGAGTTAGGGATAGAAACATCGAATGTAAAAATTTGAACCAGTATACTCGATGTTAAGTATTGTTAATATACAAAATGTGAACAACAGTTATAATAAAAATGTTCCTAGACTAAACCGTCTACGTCATTTGAACAGAGTTACCTACTTGAAATCCTGCAAGTGAGGAAATGTTAAAGCGGTTATCAGTGTTCGTGTCATATTAACACGGAATGGGAGCCTTCATTCGTGCGAGGAATTCAGTAGGTTGGGCTCAATAAAAGATTTCTTTCACCACATCAATCACAGCACAACATGGGATCACATAATCATAATGCAGAAAAATGGAACAGAAACACCCCCAGCCCACGCGAAAAAAGGCGCCAAAATTCAAGTTAAAACCAGACATGAGAAATGTTTTTTCTTACCCCGGTACATCATCACTTTCCTGCATGTTGGCTTCACATTCTTGCAAGTCCCTCCCTTCCTACCCCCCCCCCCCCGAATTCTCTTTGTCGTTCTTTAGATGTAATTCAAACATAGTCACGCTCATTAACTTTGCCTGCAGGGGCCCGGCGCGACAAGACGAAAGATACACACGAGATTTGCTGGATGTCAATGTAACTTTTTCGGTCTTCTTATTAATCTTAACATAATATTGTATGAAACAAACAAAAAGCCAAAAAAAAAAGTCAAGGACTGCGCCTTGATTTTTCAAAAAAAAATCCTCTTATAAAGGAAAAATCAGAAGTATCATTTTGCCTTCACCATAAGTAAAAGTAGCATGTGCATTCATTGACTAGTCAATGTGAATCATTCATGTTGATCCGGCAGAACCCCCCCCCCCCCCCCCCCCAGCAAATACTCTGTCCACAATATGCGCGTGGTGTACGTTTCAGGAGGTATTCATAGGGCTTAATTGTCGTTGTTTCATCGTACTTGGTGTAGATGACAGGCGTTACATTTTGTAGTCAATGACCTTTCTCTCTCTCTCTTTCTCTCGTGATGTGACTCTCATTCAGCTTTTACCTGTTCATAAAGCATTTTCTATGCTATATTCTTCAAATAGAAAACGAGCAGGAACGAGGCTTGGATATCTATCACGCGTTTTTGTCGTGTAATGAATAATGCTAATAATCGAGATGAAGAAAACAGACACAGTGCGTGTCGGTGAAAGAAAGGACCCGCGAGGACTTGATCACGTCTTTATCACTTGCATCATGCACTCACGGGAGTGATTGGGCGCGAACGGAGTGGCGGGAATGAATGAGGAGTATTCAGACATCTTTGGAACTCACCCTTGTCGGATGAGGGACAAGCACTGCCAAACGCTGATGATGGATCGACGGCTCATTTTTACGACAGTTTATGTTTGCCCGCAAATCATCCCCCGTTCGTGCACGATTCCTCCATAACAGAACAAAATAAAGCAAAACAAAGTAATCCCCTCTTACGGCATACATAAATGTTTATGTGCGCTTTGACTCTATTTCTTCGGCGCAAAACATTGATGGCGAATATCTTGCCGAAGGGCGCGCCCGACCCCCCCCCCCTTTTTTTTTTTTCCTTAAACGACATCATACTTTGGCGCCACTGGTAAGGAAATACCACATGGACTGCCACATGGCATGGATTGGTATTACACCCTATTTGTTATGCCGAGGCTCCGTTAGTCCGAATATGAAATGTGATTCGTTATTCCCAAGGTTCGTTATTCCGAAGCATACAGATTCCCTACACCTAGAGGTTCAGAAATCAGAATATGAAAAGGGTTCGTTAATCCGAAAATTTGTGGCGTAATTCCGAAGTTTCGTTAATCCGAAAACAAAATAAGATTCGTTATTCCGAAGGTTCGTTTATCCGAAAGTGAAATAAGATTCGTTATTCCGAACATGAAAAGGAGATGCGTAATAATGACAATGACCATTAAGAACTATACACGAGCCTTATTTCGTTTTCGAATTAACAAACCTTCCGAATAACGAACCTTATTTCATTTCGGATTGACGAATCTTTGGAATAACGAACTCTAACCATATGGTACCTGATATCTAGTTTCTTGAGACACAAATTTCAGTCGTCATATCGCTGTTATCTTAACTTCAGTATCTTGTGCAGTTACTTTATATTCTTCTTCCGTGCATTGATTGCATCGATTCCCCCAGAAGGCGAATGTACTTGAGCTTAGGTCAATATCTTCCAACAGCAGAATTCGTTGTAACTTCGCTCATCGCGGGGAAGCCGAGACAGCACGTTGGCGCTAAAGCTAAAAACGAGGTTTATCAGTTTAGATCACGCAACAGCAACCGACAACTTTCTTGTGTATACAGATGCAGTTGCCTAGATCTCTTAAACCGCAAACGTCTCTCAAGGGCTAAGATCTGAGCGAACATGGGTGACACACGAATGTGATTTCCTCCATAGACATCAGTCTGAAAGCAGGCTGTGAGTTCTCGGAGACTTTCTTCTTCTATTTTTCCCCAGAGCAAAGATGAAAAAGATGATGGGTTCAATGTTGCACTTGATTCGAATCCCGTGTGGCTGGCTAGATGGCGCGCAGTAAGCTTGTCGTGCAGAGCTCTTATAGTTGTCGTGCCGTCGCTACACCATAACGATTGCGATTGCTTTTTTTTTGTATTGTAAATCCTCTTTCATGAAAATGGTTACTCGAAATTGGGGGCCTCGGCATGATTGCAATTTATTTGGTAGCAGCTACGCAACAGCTAAAGTGCCATGAAAATTTAAATGATCAATATGGTAGCTGCACTTAGTTTGACTGAGTTTTGTGTGATATTTCGACCTATTGAGAATCATTATGTATTTTCTATATTTTTTTTTATCTTTTCTCGTGCTATGTTTGTGTGCTGTCACTCTTTGCTTAAAATGAAATAAACGAAATCGAAATCGAATCGAATCGACTTGAACCATGTCACAACATGTACATGCTAAGGATCGAATTTCTAGGCCCTATATTCCACTGACCAACTAGATGCAAGGATAAAGAGATTGGAAATATCCCAATGTGTATAATAATCATCAGGTTATGTAACGTCAAGAATTTGTTCGCTTCGGTTACAGCGAAGTTTCCACAGAAGGCATGGAGAATGATATTTGTACTTTACAACATCTCAGTAAGACCAACGAATCTTGTGTGCTTTCCAAATGAAATAAAGGTATAGGCCTATACTAACGCAAAGATAATGTGACATGTTAAACTAATATTGCATTGTTCAAAATACAATATGCGTGGATAAGGACTGCGTTACTTCACTTGGCAGATGTACACCACATTTTGTCTGGCAGAAAAACTAACAATGAGTGACTCACATTACCTTGGTAAACATTACTGCAAAACACGAACAGACGAAAACACGCTTGAACGGCCTCAAATGCATGGCAGAATTTTGACTTGGAGGCCTCGTTTGAAGGCCTTCATAGAATTCATTGACCACGCATTATAAAGACATCCCAGCTACATCAATTCAGCCACGCTATGGAGATTTACGTGAGAGCTTGGTTGTTTAAAATCTGCAGATTATTTTCTGTGGTGGTTGTTTTTATGTTACAGGACAACAGAAGTTTCGGGGAAGACGACGAGGATTGCTGATAATGACATACACGTGCTCAAACAAGATCTCTCAAAGAATACATTCTTCTTCCCACGCTGGCTTCCGTTTGAAAACATAAAACACATGGCGAACATATCTCCTGCAAAGGCAGGAACTACTAATTTCAAATCACCGCAAAAGTTTGTGAACTTACGTTGACTCAGTAACTTTTAGGGAACTCTCCAAGGCAAAACATTTACAAGATTTCTCTTATACACAATATGCACATAATATATAAATTTATTTACATTTAGGCCTATATGTTTTTAATAATCAATATCAATATGGACTGAGCGGTGTTTTGATATCATACATTGTGATCATATCATATTTTCATTAATGTTCATTAGGCCTTTAGCTACTAGTAGTAGTTTGCATTACAGTTTCCTTTTAATCTGGCCGGGAAACGGCAACAAATCAGTACGCAGTGTATTGGCATCTCAAAAGATTTCGATGACCTTTTTGTGCAATGTGCAGAGACTTATTATATATGCCTTATGTGCCATGACATCATGACATTGCGGATTTAAGACAAAACCTTGCCTTTTCGAAAGACAAACCCGCGGAACCTGAAAAAATAACTGACAGTACCAGGCTAGTGACTATAGTAACGAAAATAGGTTGAACTCGGCCCTTTTCCTGTCATCATATTTCTTACATTTTCCGTTATGTTGTTGTTGTTGCTGTTTTACCACTAGGCTTTCTGTGAAAACTTTTCTCGAACACACGGAAGCATAAACGTGCGCTGAGATGGCTACTTGTTGAAGTTTGTCAAGGAACCTTGTTCAGGACATGAAGGCGGTAAAGCGACTTGTTAAAACTTGCCAAAGTTCCTCGGTTAGGACGAGAAGTCTACAAGGTGCCTTGAATAATTTTGAACAGATAGGGTTTATCGTCTTTCTTTTCCTAAACATTGCTCCTCACGCGCGCTCAAGTGTCAGCAGAATTAGAAAAAAGTAAAAGCGAAACTGACAAGTGTCTGAATTCAAGGAAAATTTCAAAGTGTTTCAAGAAAGAAAAAGGAACAAGAATGAGAACATATATCTTCGACATACACCAGTCTTACCTTGAAAAAAAGACAGACGAATAAACAAACTGAAAAAAAAAACCAGCAAAACTTTTACAATACTCGGAAAATACAGGGATTTTTTTTTTTTAATCAGTAAAAATCAGAATTTCGCTTTATAGAGCAGCTGGACTCGGCAACATCAGGAGAAGCCTTGAGCATTTTAATCAGACAATCCATTGATGCATCCTGAATAGCTTGACCAACGGGTGAGAGGGTGCATTAAAATGCCATTTTCACTTTTATCGCCGGGAATGAACGTCGCGGGAAGCTTTTATCTCTTGAGTTATTGCGCTATTTACGATTGCTTTGGCGCTAAAGAAAGCGGTTGACGATCGACTGAGGGAGAGGAAGACGATGTCCACACAGCCTTGGAGACATAACCGTTCCACGTATATACCACCAAATATATATATTTAGAGTCTGGTAAAGTGACATTTATTTACAGTATTGAAATAAGCATATCGTATATAACACTATGATAATGTTTATCCTTCGATTATTGCACAGAAAATAAGCACTCTGTGAGTGTATTATAAAACTGTGATATAAATGATCTTGCCTTTTACGACTTTCCCCTCTGTAACGTCCATCTACGAAGCGGTCAATCTAGCATCTGTGGATTGCGCTGCATGCAGGAGATGAGAGCTCGTGTCAGCTGTCAATTCGCTAACATTTTCAAGTACCCATAAAGTTTAATCACATCAGACAAGGGGTCCACTTGTTGAGTACAACAAGTAAACGAAAATACATATTGACATCTTAAGCCCATGAGTCGATATACAGAATTTCCTTGTTCTAAAGATGATGTTAGGAGAGATTCAGTGAATACCAGCAGCGTCAGAGCGGTTCCTCAGAACAAAATCCATTGACGGAAACAACTGAAATATCTGAAAATAAGAGATAACAAAATAGTCATGTATGCTTTCTGAGGAGCGAACCTCTGCAAGTGTGCATCTTATTTGGTTTTTAATGTGTTTTTTTTTTTTAATTTCTCTTCATATTTCTCAATGAAGCTATTTCAAAATACCAAATATAATGCCAATGAATATTCTTATCGAGCAGGAATACCTGATAAATAGATAAGATAAACAGGAACAGAAAATCGAGTGATCATCAATTTCTTTTGAATGATAGGCCTCCAAAAACATCATTTTGGACGATAAACATTCGAAACAAAGTTTTCTCTTCTCTTTCTCTCTTTTTCTCTCTATCTCCCTATCTTGATATAAGTAATCTTTTTTAAGGGTCATTTTCCCTTTTCATTGTCGTGGTCGCCGTCGGAATATTCATCACAAGAATAATTGAAAAACAAAAAACAAAGAACAACCCAACGTTATTCGTTCATCCAACGCCAACAATAAAAACACACGAAGTGAAAAAGAGCAACAGGAGTATTATGTAGAATATAGATTAAAAAACGGACTCGAAAATAGTAGAAGCCGAGTGTAAACTTCTATCTTGTTTTTATCATAATGATGTGATGGACTGAGTACATTGATCTGAGACATATATCTTGCGCGTGTTCATAGCTCGTATCTGTGATGATAATACATGCCTGCATGGTGAACTACCTAGAGTAGATTATGACTTTCTCTGGTACACATCGTACGTGAAACAAAGATATTAGACGTAATCCAAGCCATGAATACAGACCTGCTTTGCTAAGGTTTGTCTCTTTAGCAATTTCCCTCAGTGACTTCAACGGGTCTTTAGGCAGTGAATTCGCTTTTAAAGTTATCGAAGTTTATCAGCGTCTGCTATTGATCTCATATCATCCGCCACATACATAATTATGAAACGGATACTAATTTCCACTTGAGATACTCACTTTTCGTGCAGTCATATTTCCATGATGGATTTTTACAGGAAGACTATTTCTGGATGATGACCCTTCAGAAGACTAACCTGTGGAGTATATATTATTATAACAAATTAATTTCCGGAACACAACCACAAATCCACTAAGGAGTCAATAGCGCTCACCACAAGAACAATTTTATTTTGAAGAGTATAAAACTTCATAATTTCTTTTTTTATTTTCATAGGCTGGCAGGAAGAGAGAAGAGGGAATAATACCCGAATGTTTCAGTAATATCGTAAATATCGTAAATCAGACTGACTTAGAATTTTGTCAGTTTCCGGTTGAGACATGAAACAGCCGGAAGCATGACTTGGAACATCATGACCCAGCTCGTATTAGCCTTATAGAGCACAACCTCTGGTCTACTTTCCCTCATGGGGGTAAGTTATGAGACTTTCAAACTTATGTGGATGAGTCTATCTTGAAGAGCAACGGATAATGTTGTCCTCTCCAGCGATATCTGTTGCTACAGTGAGTCATTTCCCCATTTATCTTTTGCTCTGAGTGAATTGGACGAAAACGGGGCTGTAATAGAAAAGGATAATAAATGTATATACAATGCTAATCTATGTTTACTGGTCACAGTCATTTAAATGGAAGAAGCCTATACCGTCGTCAAACACTACTGCCTCGATCCAAGCCGATTATGCATTGTTATGACGTTTTGATTATCATGACACCATCCGGGCAACCTGCTGTGGCGACATCGTGTATGAGTAGAGAAAGAATGATGTCATACCATGGGGTCCCATCACACAGCGTACCCATGAGGACTCGCTGTCTCCACGGAGCTACTGTAGCTCGAGCCATGCTGTCACCCTGCTCTCCCCCTCACAAACGGTTACAGTTCGTTATTCCGAAGGTTCGTCATTATTCCGAAGGTTCGTCATTCCGATGGTTCTTTGGTCCGAAGGTTCGTTATTCAGGAGGCTCGTTATTCCGAAGGTTCGTTAATCCGAAAATGGGTGATAAGGTTTGTTATTCCGAAGGTTCATTAATCCGAAAATGAAATAAGGTTCGTTATTCCGAAGGTTCCTTAATCCGAAAATTAAACAAAGCTCGTTACTCCGAAGGTTCGTTACGGACCCTATTTCATTTCGGATCAACGAACCTTCGGAATAACGAACCCTATTTCATTTTCGGATTAATGAACCTTCGGAATAACGAACCCTATTTCATTTTCGGATTAATGATCCTTCGGAATAACGAACCTTCGGTATAGCGCCACAAATGTTCGGAGTAACGAACCCTTTTTCATTTTCGGATGAACGAACCTCTAGGCATAGGTAATTTGTGTGTTTCGGAAAAACGAACCTTCGGAATAACGAACAGCACCCTCACAAACTGGTGATCAAATTCGGCGAATTGATTTATAAAATGCATCAAACGAGATACATCTCTGTACATTAAGAAATGATAGTAAACATTTAGGTAAGAGTTTAATATGCAGGTTTGTATTACCTCTGCTCACATAAATTGTTGGAAACCCTTAGCTTTTTAACACCAGTGAGCTCTTCAAGTCATTCTTCAATTTGTCCGCTCAATTGTAACCGGGATGCATCGTTTAGTGTCATGATGTACTATGTTATGGAAATGTCTAGCTATAAGCTGAAGAAAGGCATGATTATCACTCTTTACTTGGCTCAATAGAGCTAACATCATTGACAACCAAGACATAATGTATCTTCTTTCGTTTTTTTATGAAGTGCTGTCCTTTCATTTATTGACAAAAACCGGTAATGTTTCTGTGAAATTTGATGAATTCATCGTTTGAGCATATTTCCGATATATATTGAAGAACAACTCTGCCGGTGACCGGAATGATCAGTATATTATTACGTTTGGACTATCACTTACAGGCAATGATAATATGACGTCAGTTCGAGATTCTTTTTGACGTCAGAGTCAAATGACGATCAGATTTGCGGTCGTTGGTCCGAACGAGGCTATAATTTGAGGATCGTCTCTAGACCGATAATCGAGATGATATCGTAGATTCAACGCGTCAGTGAGATGCTATAGAAGGGGGGGGGGGGGGCAGGGAAAAAGCTCGAGTCGCAAGACGTGATGACAGTGAATAATTGAATATAGGCTGATATTGGCTTCAGGTACGGAAGAACCATGCCGTCAAACGAAGTTATCTGCATTTCCTCAATAACCACATCACAGCTTGATAGTTCAGTCGGTGACCTTGGTAATCGCAGGATAATCTTCTCCCGTACTCAGGTTTCCTATAGCCATGAGACGAAGGAAACTACAAATCAGTTTTGACCTCTTCCACAAGTATGATGGAGGAGAGGGAGTAGGCAAGGAGGTACCACCTATAGGTGTCTTGTGTCTCGGATTGCACCAAATTTGTGGTGATAAGAGTCATTTGCGAGTGGGCCAAGGAATTACTGGGTCCATCCAAACTCATCCATAACACGTCTCGACTGAACTCTGGCTAATTGAGGAGACTATAGGATTTTGTCCTCTGTTACTGACAGTGACTATATCGAAAGGTGTGAAACCCATGGAAATTTGAAATTATTTTCATCAATTTTGTGTGTATGCTTGTATAATATGCGTGGTGTGTGCGTAGAGGGATTTTCATCTTATTGAAAGAGGAGCCAGAGCGTCCTGAACGTCTGAACGTGATACAGTGTATCATGTAGTGTGATGTGGTTTTAACATAAGGACTGGTAATGTTCTCCACAAAAATATGAAATGTCAAAATGTCATTATTATCTTCATCTCTTACCCGATTTATGTCATTTTCGTATCATTCTGTTGGGAATATTTTTCTCCCTCTTTTGAAGCTTATTTATTTTTGGGGTGGATTTCTTATTTGACAGTGTGAAGAGGTTTCACACTCTGTTCACACTGTATTTCACCAGGGAGGAGATTGTGTTTCACATTGTGGGACACTGTATTCTTTCCAGCAGTGAAAATAGGGGAAATGGTCATAATTATTATTTTGCGATAATTTAGAGGAAAAGAGATAGAGGAACATATGGCAGACGATAAAAAATATACGGAAAATATTCTAACCTCCCCCCCCCCCACCCGCCCATGATTTTAAGCAATGCATAGTTATCATAAAACATATACTATACTGATTATTTGTATTTCGCTCTGCCAGATGACTTTGTGCGATTTCATCATATTCCTTGCGCCTTGCGTCTGATGTCATTGTCTGATACCAAACAGATCGTACCAAGAGAATTAATTTCTCACATCTTGATATGAATCGTCTGGAAACTTCAAGAGATTTGCCACCCAATATTTTCTTGGGAAGTTGTTAATTGTGTGATAGCAGAGGAATCAGACTTTCACGTCGGCAGGCTGCACGCATCTGGGCATCTGGGTATTGAACACTGTTGTCCTTAGTCTTCCCCTCCTATGCCCCCCCCCCCTTCTCTCTCTCCATTGCCACGAATGTAATGTGCCATGATTGTGCCCCTGTCTTCCCCCCTTTCCCGGTTTATAGTACTGACGGTTTCATTTTCGCAATGCTTTACCGCGATTACATTCTTTCTTGCAAACATCCTTTTTATTCATCACTTATCTTGATGAGGTAAAGATTTCCAGCTGTGTGACTTGACTGATAAGAAATCTTGAAGACATGAGTTTGTCGCTTTCAGATGTGATATTTGCAGCTGCTGTATCCACCTTTGACAGAAAAAAAAAAACATGATATATTTTGTCAGAAAAGGTCAACTTTTTGTGAAAGTTGCCAAATCATTTTCCCTTATACTTCGATGTTTCAACTACAAGAACACGTACGGAATCTCTACATGGCTTCTGCCATACAAGAAGAAAAAACTAAAACCAAAAAAACAAACAAACAAACAAACACCACCACCAACAACCTACAGTTAAAGACATTATTTACAATAATTATGCAGATGAAACGAGAACCCAGCTGTAGTGCTTCAAAATAGTTCTAAAATGTAACTAAGGGATAAAAACAACCAATGTATAATTGTTAATAAGTATAATCAATGTTAAGTGTTGTTAAATATACAAAATGTGAACATGATAATACCATGGTCATCACTTACGCATGTGGCCATAAGAATGTAGGCCTAAATACAAGCTTATATCATGTTGTATCATGATAATTTTTCTCCTATTTATCTTCAGCTGATTATTTGGATACGCCCACAAAAAACCCTTTAAACCAAGATTCTATCTGTGACATCATCTGTCAATCACTGGTAAAGTACTGATATAACTAAAAGAAGATATTGGAATGCACCTTCCCTAACTTACATGTTTCCCTGATGCCTTTTTAAAATCATGGTAGTAACATGGAAACGTGCAAGTTATGCTCAGTCTAGGGAAAATGTGCATTCCAATGTAATCATACTGGAAGGCTACTTTCCCCAGTGACAGACGCTGAATCTGTGATTGGAAGATTCTTTCTGGGCGTATAGTATCTAAGTAATCTGAAAAAAAAATATTAAAAAAATATAAAACATATGGCACACAATTTACATATTATTTTGGACCACATCTAGTGATGATCAAGGCATTATGAATCAATACAATTTAGTCAACATGCATTCGCATCGCACAGTTCTTTTAAAGGACATGGGGGAGGGAGAGGGAACGGTGTACTTAAAAAAAAATCATGTCCCGCTGCTGGTCACACTAATCGCATCTTTACAGGAAACAAGCAGTCGGAAAAAGAAGGTTACCAATTTAATGTCTTCTGCTAAAATTCTTGATGTTCCACGTTACTCTCGGATGTCTCACCATATGGATAGTGGGTGACGACTGCTAAAGCTACTTCCTAGCTGTAATCTTTGAAAGAACAGTCGTCATTTAAAGGAACCATCCATAGCAATTGCTTTCAAGTCATTTTAAGATCAAGATGTCTGATACAGAGGTGGTTATCTTAACTAGTTGGGAGAGTGTGTATATACCATATCGTTGAGATTATGATCAAATTAATAACATTAGACTGTAAAAATCAGATTTTTTTTTGTGAGTCTATTGAAAGACTAGTCGTAAATTCACAGAGAGTAGGATGGGGCTTTATAGAACTTTTTTTTTTCACCTGTCACTAGACCGCGCCACACCCATATGCAGTTTCTTTTATAGGCTAACTTTGTGACATTTGACTATTTTCATTCCTAAATGTCACCCCATGCTTAATTCTTTGAAAGTCGGGAGGGTGTCTTCGGGCATAGCAGGGTGCTATATTCCTTTAAAAAGAGGCGGATAATGACTTGAGATGAGCACATCAATTAACATCCAGTTAAACATGTCTCTCTCGCAAGGAACTCGCACCCCGCTCTGCTCTACCGCAATATGCAGAAGCTTCGTGAGGAGAAAGGTTGTCGTAATAAAAACCCCATGCATGCATGCAATTGCCATGAGCGACGAGAGAGAACCTCTAAACAGGTGAGGATGGATGTTCTGCTTCTAAAGACTTCCTCGCACTACTTTACAAGGGGAGTGATTATGGATGCTGCGGAAAAACGGAACCAAATTCAATTCAAAGATCTTTTACTGCGCAGCGCCTTCAGAGCTGGAGTTTTTCATCTTTTCGTTTACAAAATCTATACTTAGATTTATATCATGGAGCTACGTGTTTTTATCAATCGGGGTTACCTTCCAAGCAGAAAATTAATTGAGAGATTTTAGGTTTCACTATTTTTTCATGCAGTGTAAATGACATCTCAGTTCTTGTCCTGTTTCACAATAATCGATTCAGGTGCAATTCCTGTGATGGTCATTAGGCAACCTCGAGACCAGCATTAACAAAGAGTTTAGCCTCCTTTGTATACGTATATAACACTATTTCCCACGAAATATCGAATCAGATTATATTCGACAGAAAATGAAGAGCATTCTTCTTAAACATTGAATGAGCTCCAAGTTTTCCTCTCAATGTTTTAGGGCACAAAACAGTTGCCTAGAGGCAAACATGCCAAACATTTCCTTTCCTGTGTCGCTTCGCCACTTAGAGGCTACAGTAAGTTTTCCTGTAAATTTTGCTGTCGTTGTTTGTTGTTGTTGTTTTTTTTTTACTGAACGCATTCAGCCATGGTAATTTTCACTCTATTCAGGGTCTAGTGATTACGTTGCAGATAAAGGATGTGATAACTATATTAACTTTCACCAATGGACTTCATTTTGAGGTCAATGACTTTGAAGTATCTAAATGACGGACAATCTTTAAACGAAGATCGACGTTTCAATGACATCTGTCTCTATCAAATCTAGATCTGCTCTCTTGGTGGCATGCGTCCGTGATTGCACACTCATGGTGATACGACGACCCTTTAGGAGGAAAAGTTCTGTGCAGGAAAGCCCCTTCAGCTTTTATGAAGGCTGCAATAAATTCGTGCTCCGCTTGTATTCTTCTATGCGAAAGGGGGCAAGGCCTGCCTGTGGTGGCTAAAAATAAGCGAATAATCTGACATCCCAACGCCAGAATGACTGATAGGGACCTTCATGCCCATGCAGGGACAGTTCCAGAGGGGCGAAACGGGCAGTTCCGCTTTTTTTTTCGAACCGTGGCGGTCAAGAAGTCGTCAGGGGGCGCCATAATCGTGTGTGTCAGCACCACAGAATCTGTCGTCCATGCAGCAGGCGCTTGCTGTATAGGTCGCACACCTGTAAATAATCCGCCATAGACACGCGTTCTACAGATTTTTTTTTTTTTTTTAATGACAAGAATATATAATACTAGTATACACGATAGATTCAGTGCCTAATTTTACTCCATCCGGAAATTTACAAAGGGATTTTTTGCTCCCTCAGGTCCTTCAAAAACACAAAACAACAACTGTTTTAATACTCCAAAATGTCCACGTGATTTCTGGTTCTACGCCGAAAAACTGCAGTACATTGTACCATAAACTTTATAAAAAGAAAGCGTGACCAGCCACCAAATGAAGTGTATTTTATAGAGGGATTCACAAAGGAGGTATATACCTCTTTGTATTCACTCTTGTCAACCACACCTGATATATGGCTTACACACATTTTTTTTTTTCACCTACTGGCAAACAGAACTAATCAGGGAGTTATTTTCCTGGTAGAGCTCCCAAACAAGTCTGAGGCATGTTCGTGAATTTTGTTGCGTTTCTCTCTTCCAAGCCTTTTTAGCTCACCTGAGCCAAAGGCTCAAGTGAGCTATTGCGATCACACTTCGTCCGGCGTCCGTCGTGCGTCGTGCGTCGTGCGTCGTCCGTCGTCCGTCGTGCGTAAACTTTTTACATTTTCATCTTCTTCTTGAAAACCCCAAGACCGATTTTCATCAAACTTGGCAGGAAGCATCCCAAGGGTTTGGGAACTCGGTTTGTTAAAATGGGCACCATGCCCCACCCAGGGGGCCCCCAGGGGGGTCCAAATCCCCCAAAATGAAGGAATCTTTAAAAATCTTCTTCTCTAGAACCAGAAGTGATAGAGCTAAGTTTATACTATGAGTTAGTACATTGATTACTGTAGTTTCAAGTTTGTTCATGGCAGAATCAGGGGTGCCCCCCTTGGGACCCAGGGGTGGGGAGGGGTCCTAATGGGGCCTAAATTGTACATTTTCATCTTCTTCTTGAGAACCCCATGACCAATTTTCCCCAAACTTGGCAGGTAGCATCCCTAGGGGGTTAGGATCTCAATTTGTTAAAATGGGCATCATGCCCCACCCAGGGGCCCCCAGGGGGGCCCAAACCCCCCAAAATGAAGGAATCTTTAAAAATCTTCTCTAGAATCAGAAGTTATAGAGCTAAGATAATGCTATGAGTGAGTACATTAATGACTGTAGTTTCAAGTTTGTTCATAGCAGATCCAGGGGTGCCCCTCTTGGGGGCGGGGGGGGGGGAGGGTGGGAAGGTCCAAATGGGGGCCTGAATTGTACATTTTCATCTTCTTCCTGAAAACCTCATGATGGATTTTCGTCAAACTTGGCAGGTAGCATCCCTAGGGGATCAGGATCTCAATTTATCAAAATGGGCACCATGCCCCACCCAGAGGGCCCCAGGGGGTCCCAATCCCCCCAAATTAAGGAATCTTAAAAAAATTTGGGCCCTTATTGTACATTTTCATCTTCTACTTGAGAATGCCTGGTCAAATTTTAGTAGAGCTGTGAATACTTAAGATTAGTGACTGCGTGAAAGGTGAACTTGCGATACTCAGGTGAGCGCTAGACCCGCGGGTCTCTTGTTGGTGCACGGTATCTGACATGGATGATGACGTAGGAGCGAACATACAGAATATGCTTGCCTGAAAGATTCGAAATGGTTACGAGCAAGGCTGGAAATGCATAATTTGAACAAGATAACGCTCATGGAATTATATCTTTCATCTTTATTTTCTGACAGTTTTTTTTTTTCTCTTGCTATATTTTTTTTTTCTTTTTAGTGTGTGTGTTAGAGACAGAAAGACGAAGAGAACGATCATGATAAGATGTTGATACTAGTAGTTGGCTCGAGTAAGACTTTTTGACCGTTTTATCTTGTGACTCGTGTGGCACATTTTGAGGTGAATAATAGTTAAAGGGGCTCATCTGAATGTTTTGTTGTTTGTTGTTTGTAGTCAGAGAAAGAAAGAGGGGGAACTGGGTGGGGGGTAGAAGTATAGTGGTAGGGGGATCGAGGAAAATCTGAATTTCCTTATTGCGTTTCCTCTTAAGCGTCATAATTGTCACATAGGTCCCGCTAGAAGCTACCGGTCACTGGCAGCTATTAGCAGAAACGAGCCATCCCGTGATCCCCGCCCCGGAATCCTCCGGAAGTAGGTACTCCCTCTCCGTGCAAGTCCCAATCGCATGAGAACCAGGGGTTGGCAGCTACCCGCAGGATTTCCAAACAGTCAAATAGAATACATAGTATCCAAGTATCACATACTTCAGTCATCTACAAACAACGTTGGATAGTCTTTTTTATTTCTCTCTATCTTTCTCGTTCCTGTATTGGGTTGTTATTGACATACCAAACATATGAAAAGCGTTAGTACAAAGGTGTTCATTCTATTCTCAACATTTCTGGGCAAATCACAACTAGGCCTATCTCCTTGACCTTGGACATTAGCCCATGGGGTTTTTCAATGAGTAACTAAGCAGCTTATTCCACTTTTTTACTGAGTGTGCTCGACGACCGTATGCAATTTCAAGGCCAAGAAACGACAAATCGGGGAAATTGATAAATCATGTGTTGGCAAAAACACGCTCTTCAAATTGATTTCTATTCCATTTTTCATTCCATTTCTATTCCATTTCTATTCCTGTTCCATTTCAGTTTGACTGTCTTTCTCAGTTTGCAAACCTCACTTCATCTTCACGCTAAACAAAAAAAAAAAAGAAAGAAAGAAAAGAAAATGTGTTATCAAATCCAGTTACGATTTAGAAATGAGATAAGCTGCAGAATCAATAGTAAAAAGGGTTTCGTTAAAAATCGAAGGAAAAGGATGAAGGAAGGGGAAGAGGAGAGAAGAAGAAGAAGAAAAGAGAGAAAGTGAGGGAGAGAAGGGAGAAAATAGGGGAGGGAGAGTTATGCATTTGCCGGGAGGTTGATTTTGCGGCGCTTGTTTCAGGGTGACAGCATATATACCACCAACGAACTTTTCTCCTGCCGTAACATTTGGTCTGTAGCTTACCATGGTTTTGCAATACTACATCAGATCAATTACACTGCTTCGCTATCTATAGGGCTTCTTTGAATATATAGATATGATGTACGTAAGCATATTTTGCATCAGAGGGTACTTCAGGGTTCAAGCCTTTCACAAACATTTTGGAACGAGATGACCGTGATGACTTTAGCAGATTGGCTCGTTGTCTATTTCGAAAACACACACACACACACACACACACACACACACACACGCACACACACACACACACACACACACACACACACACAACACACACAAGAGAAAAAAGAGAACCCAAACAAACTTAACAACAACAACAACAACAA
The DNA here is from genome assembly GCF_964275005.1 of Diadema setosum. NCBI lineage: Eukaryota > Metazoa > Echinodermata > Echinoidea > Diadematoida > Diadematidae > Diadema > Diadema setosum. Next base: position 21,811,526 of record NC_092691.1, read on the forward strand.
CAAATCTGCATCATGTGTGGCTCACGTATCAGTAGACTGTCGTCTTCTTGTCTCCCTTTACTTCGTAACTCAACAGTCACTTGCTGTGAAACCTGAAATAGCGATGCTCCGACCAATCCAAGCAGGGGAGGTGGGAAAGAATCTCCCTGCTCCAAGCCTTCTATCCATAGGCTACATCTACCACCTTCCTTCCTTGCGATTCGCTAAGTATATTCTTTGTCGAAGTTCGAGGGGACGATTTATTTCCGTTCGCCAGGTGTTGATATTGATAACCGGGGTCCTTCTTCACTGAGTTCATCATAGATGACCTTTGCAGATTTCAAACATCAGTTATTTTATCGCGCTTTAATGCCACGATTGAAAAAGCAACGCCAGTATTCACATGTATTTTGGGAGGTAGCATCGAAATACAGAAACCTCACAACAACCCCTTCTTAATTCCCTCACCCGGAAAAAAAAAATGCGAGAAGAAGATTAATACATGACTTTAAACGATACCACGCGTCGATCGGAGCATGATCGGAGGCAAGTAAAGGGAATCGAGGAAAAATCAAATAAAAAGGAACGCCAAAAGTCTCACTGGAATTGGAAAAAAAATAAAAACTTTAAGGGTAATGTTATTGTTGCTACATTATATAGGATATAATTTCTGTTTACGAAATCAACAATGATCAAAGTGAGTGAAATAGAAAGCGATGATAATAATCATCATGTAATGTGCGTGTGACTGTTAATGATTCTTCTGATTATTGTGCGATAACATTCGAAACATATAAATTCCACCATTTTACAGGGGCTGCAGCGTCCCCAACAACCAACCCACCCACACCCCCCACACACACAACAACACACACACACACACACACACGCACACACACACACACACACACACACACACACACACACACAAATTTACCCCCCCCCCGCCCCCCAAAATAAAATAAAATAAAAAATGAATAAAATAGATATAAAAAGAAGTCCCCATGACCACGATATTCATCCCTTCCGAAGGGGGGTGGGGTGGGAGGGAGCATTACCCTTAACCCAACCAACCACAACCACAAGCACTAACCCAACCCCTCCCACCCACCCCCACCCCCACCCCCACCCCCCACACACACACACTGAGTAAACCTTTCGCGGCCCCTGTTCATAGACAGTGCCCGTTTTGTTTTGTTTTTTCAGATTTTAATGAAACGTTTTATAGTCATTTACATAATAATATTACATGAACATGAAGAGGGATTTCCCTTCAAGCAATATAACAGCATCACTTTGGTGCTCTGTCAGAATGAGTTGTTTCGCAGAGGTCGAGATGATTAAAACTTCAGCATCAGAGACGGAGTTGATGAACAATTTTGCATGCAATGCCGCAGTTTCCCCCAAGCAGGTTCCAAGCTCCTTTATCAGGACACGTAGTTGTGCAGTGTTCTATTCTGTCTCTTTCTCACGATAGTAGAGTACTATGTGATATATATGTGTCATTCGCTCGATTACAGACTGTCTTGGATTAACATTGATCTTCCGCTAAATCCACTTTTATCGGTCGATGAACTATCGCGTGGTTCGTGGGAATTCGCAAGCTTGTCACTAGCTGATGAGTAGCGGAAAAGTTTTCTCACCAATATACCGTTCATGTTTAAAAAAAAAAAAAAACCGCAAGAGAAAGTTTTGACAAATCGAAAGCGTTTTTATGAGTTTGGAGACCTTGTGGACGAAGGCTGATGGCTACATTTAGTGAAGACATCCTCCGATTGTCCCTGGAAAATTAAAGTACAGTGCATCGTCGCGTTCAAGTTGGCTGGAGTATGAAAGCAACCAGAAGTTTTATGAAAGTGTTCGAGTTAATTAGATTGATTCCAATGTTTTCGTGATGCATGTACGATGATTTTGTTTCAACCTGCTGCAATAGAGCACCTCTAATCATCTTTCTTGTCTTTCATTCCTTTTTTCATTCTTTTTTCTTTCCATGTTTCTGTCGTACTATCATCTTTTCTTTTACTTGTCTCAGTCGTTTGTCTTTCTTTATCATGTCGTACTATCATCTTTTCTTTTACTTGTCTCAGTCGTTTGTCTTTCTTTATCATGTCGGGTTTTATTTGAGTCTTTCTTTTGCTTTAATAGGGATCGTATAGTTTTGGTTGAGAATTAACTTCAGGTTTTTATCATTTTTTGGTGAGATAGTGAGAAATCTCTTATGAAATATGAAAGAGCATGGAATTCCATGAGGATTTCAACGTTTATTTGATGAAAATTGATTTTGAAATGGCTGAGATATCCATAAGAGAGTGATCCTAATAAAGTGTGGGACCCACATTTTATTACAATCATTTTGTTTTACTTTGTTTTTGGATGTTTCAGCTATTCCAATCCCGATTTTCATCAAATAAACCTTGAATTCCTCTTAAAATGGTATGCTCTGTACTATTTCATAAGTGTTGTCTTGGTATCTCGCAAAAAGTTAAAGCCCAATTTTCATCTCCATCAATACTGTACCATCCCTTTAATTCACAAAGTCTTTTTGTTTCCAATATGTTGTTGCTCTTTGCAATCATCTTATTTTATATTACTCGTTAATGATAATGTACTCATAATTATTGATGTAGTTTCATATTCTTCGTATAAGTCACAGGGTTCTCTAAGGGTAGTTTTCTAAAATCTGAAAGATTCTACCTTGGTCCACCTACAAAGCTATAAATGAATGAATGAATGAATATTTTCTTTTAATCGTTCTCTCTCTTCGTGTTTCTTTCCAGCTCAAGTTTCGGAGACCTCAGTGAGAATAGACATGGACACTCAGCAGACAACAGCCCCTGATGGCGGGACGAGATGGAACGTGAACGTCCGACTCTCCTGGCAACGACCAGCAGGTAGTCAAGGAAACAAACTAAAACATACTCATCATCGTTTCCCTAAGATATTTCAAGTCATTATCTCCTATTTAATGTGGGAACCTTATAGTTTTTGATAGAAAGGTGGTGGGTTGGATGTGGAGGGGGAGGGCAATTAAGCTGGTTGAATTAAGTAATTGAGTAACTTCAATAATCGGGGTGTTTTTGTCTGCACTGCTGCTGACTTCAGAAACATTCGCTTTAATGTCGCAGTATTATTTCCTTATTATCAATTCCAAGGGACGCCTGAAAAGTCGATTAGACAGCTCTCGATGACAATGAAGGGAAATCCTAGGCGACTATACATCTCATCGTTCTCACACACTGAAGTAGGGATTCAGCCAGTACTTAACGCGTGTTATAATTTTCATTTTTTTAATGCCACACACAAGCACAGGGACCGTGAATATTGTCCTTGGCCTTCAAGTTTTGACATCCGCAAATGCCATTACCCTGTTTAATCCTACCTTAAAAAAAGTTCCACAGAATTTGAAACTGATTTTACAGAGTGACATATAGAAATCGAAGAATATTTACTTGTTTGTCGCTCATGGGGTTTCCTTCCTCCCCAAATTGTGTTCAAAGCGCACGACGATGGATCCCTGGTGAAAAAGAATTGCTTTTTAGTTTGTGATCAACGCCCTTCTCATTCTCACCCGACGATATCACGATGTCATATTCACAGTTTACAACATTGATGACATAGAAAAGAAGTGAAATACGATTACTAATATTCAAAAGTAGAAAGTATAATGCCACAAATTGTATTTTGAATCAAGAAAATGAAATGATATCCTACGGAACAAAAGAAATACATGATTGTGACCAAGTAAGTCGAATTTGCATTGCCGAAATTATGGTTACAGTTCGTTATTCCGAAGGTTCGTTATGCCGAAGGTTTTTTAGTCCGAAGGTCCGTTATTCCGAAGGTTCGTTATTCCGAAGATTCGTTATTCCGAAGGTCCGTTAATCCGAAAATGTGATAAGGTTTGTTATTCCGAAGGTTTATTAATCCGAAAATGAAATAAGGTTCGTTATTCCGAAGGTTCGTTAATCCGAAAATGAAACAAAGCTCGTTATTCCGAAGGTTCGGTACGGACCCTATTTCATTTCGGATCAACGAACCTTTGGAACAACGAACCCTATTTCATTTTCGGATTAACAAACCTTCGGAATAACGAACCCATTTTCATTTTCGGATAAACGAGCCTTCGGAATAGCGAACCCTATTTCATTTTCGGATTAACGAATCTTCGGAATAACGAACCTTCGGAATAACGCCACAAATGTTCAGATTAACGAACCCTTTTTCCATTTTCGGATTAACGAACCTCTAGGTATAGGGAATTTGTGTGTTTCGGATTAACGAACCTTCGGAATAATGAACCTTCCGAATAACGAGCCTTCGGAATAATGAACCTTCGGAATAACGAACCTTCGGAATAACGAACAGCACCCATGTGTTCTCCTGTTTAGGGATGGAGCCAGAAGACATGTACATCTTGGACCTGAAACCCGTCGGAGAAATGACAAACTTTGAAAGCGTAATGTCTGACCCGTGTCAAGTGAATAATAATGAAGTCATCGTGGTGAGTGAAATACAACACGTCACTGTTATATCAATTCGTGTATTCCTGATTTATACATTTTTTTTTTATTTCACGATAGAACTGCAAGCAAAGACTGCCGAGGATGTGCCTGATGTAGCCACAAATATTGGGTGCACGTCACGAGTTCGACACCCATGAATCATACAGAACACGAGTTATACAGCCCATGAGTCATACGGCCTACGAGTCATACAGCCCATGAGTTCGACACTATAATAGTAAACAAGGCCCACGAGACCTTGTTACCTTGTTGTAATGTCGAACCCGTGGGCTGTTTTTACCTAGTGTCGGCCTGGTGTCGAACTCATGGGCAATATGACTCGTGGACTGTATGTCTTATGGACCTTTTTTCCAATGTCGAACTCGTGGGATGTATGACTCGTGGGTGTCGGTCTCGTGGGATGACCCCCAAATATTGTGAGACGAATATTTTGACTTTGTTCCTCTGACATTATTGACCCCTGTTATTGCCCCAGTATTGCATCTACCATGTTTTCCCCGACACTTTCACCTTCACCATATTACCTCTAAACAATTTTATCTCTGACATTTTGTCTCTATATGGCATGTTTACCTCTGACATAAAACATGAAACCGAAATGACGACAATTACTGAAAGGAATGAAGCACTGGAACCGCCATGAGTCTGAGGTGCATTATGAGGAAATTCCTCCGTGTATAAAAATGAAGACCAACGTGATGATGATATATTTCAGTGTGCCAAATTCAGGTTTTGCAGAGAACTATGAAAGTTTTCCTCTGATTTCCTTTATTCTATTCTATTTTTATTGCTTTTCACTGTCTTTGCTATGAACCTCGAGATGAAAGTGTTATATGTCATATTTCTCGAGAATCGAAGATTTTCCCCCACGGTCATTGCAATTATGTTTATATGCGATGGGTGGAGTAAATACCAAATTGGGACCCCACACAATGCTTTGCTATTGAAGGTCAGTCATGAACTTTCGTATTTGCTTCTTGTGGGCTGCTTGATGTTAACATTCCTAGCATGCAATTCGTGTTCACCTGACACCATATCCTGTTAGAAACGCGGAGATCATAGCGACGTCACATACATGTCAGGACAATCTCCCTCACTCAATAATGTGTAGCGGACTCGGCTCTGATCGAGATAAAATTATTAAGCGCTTTACAATAACCAAGGTTCACGTGGAGTTCATGGTCAGCTGGTAGAGAGTTTGCATTATCAGCCATTCGTGAAGAAATTTGCTTTTATTTGCGTCGGTGTAGGTGTCATTTTATCACTAAAATCGATGTTATGTCCTTCGAATTATAGCCAATGACGCTTTGACCCATGAAGAAAATAATACAAATGGTACTATGTACTCTGTTTACCGTGGTTCGGTAGATTTGCTTTATGGGTTGGGACCAATCCAGTAAAAACGGATGTCCGTATAGTTGTTCTGCTGTAGCTATATACCTGCACCTATAGAGCTAAGGCAATGCGATCAAAGAAAACTTGATACGATATAGGGGAGCATTTTGGTATACAGTGAATAAAGATCTGGTTTTACAAACGACAGGGAGGATTTGTTTGTTTTTGTTTTTGTTCGATATGGCTGTAAAGTCATCACTGAAGGCAAACGGATTTGATTATTGCGTCATAATTATGATATCGAGAGAACCCACCCTGGTATCACAACATGACGCTCAAACAAGTTAGCCAGTTATTCCACAGCGGTCGCTTGAATCAAAGTAATATAATCTGATGTAGGGCTTATTCACACAGGATGATATTTTGATAATGATTTGAATAATGATGATAATAGTAATTACAATGATAGTAATAGTATACAACTATCTTTATAGCATGTATATCACAAAAATATATTTATGTGTCTATGCGCATTAAAAGGGGGAAATTTGGAAGTAAAGGGAAATAGACAAGGTGAGATAAAAAAAAAACAAAACCCACACGACAGAACTTTGATATAATACAGCGCCGTTTAAACCTATAGGCCTAATCATTGACAAGTGAAAGAAATACAGTCACCTGTTTCACTATCATCATAATCATTATTACGATAACCATGAACATTATAAACAGTATCCCCATACTAGTAACAGGAATGGTAATGTTGACAATAATAACCACAGGTAGTAGTAGCTATGACGATTTAGGCCTATTATGCAACAACCGTAACAAATGGTTGTAATAATGATAATCGTGCTGATGACAATAACGATGTGTTTATTGTCCATTATCGTTATCACTTTTGTCATAATCATCATAATCGTTATTCTAATTACCACCATCGTCAATGTTGTTGTTTATGTCGTGATGGCCGTTAAAGTTTGCTTTGTCTATACCCTCTCTTTCAACTGTTTGCAGGGTTCCGAAGAATACGTCTTCCACAATCTCAGTTTTGGACAATTCTACGAATTAGCGGTGAGTCTCTTATTTCGTACATAAATTGTCAGTGTACACGAAAGTTACATTTAAGAAAGGCATAGTTACGTAACCAAGCGACTATGCGAGAAAACGAGTCCAACGTGTCATGATGGATTCCCTACAGGTCTTGTCATACATAATGTTATACATAATCAACAGTGTTTGTGATTCTTCGACCTCGAATCAGAGAAAATCGGAAACTTCTGGACTTCTGCCTACGCTTAATATTCATTTCCTGTTCTTTATTTGTTTATATCTCTCTCTCTGTATATCTGAATACAAAAACTCGTACAAAGAGTTATATACACGTAGTATTACACTTCGTGGTGCCAATGTCCCAAAATGTTTGCAAAATGAAAACTTCAACATTTATTTTTTGTCATGGGAACTCTTGCTAACATGCAAGTTTTATCATCTGCATGTTTTTTTGAACAGCCTTGGAATAGGTAATAAAATATTTAAGGTTATCAAATCCACGAGAAAAATCTCTATTTCAAACATGCCATAAGATATAAACATTAATCATTCAATTTACTTCAATTCAGCGGGCATTTTTTTCCAGCAGAACATATATTAGAATAAAAAAGAAAAACGGCACTCGTAGAAACGTTAACGACCCAATTTAAGAATTGTCGACTAAGGTTAATGCTATTCTGCTTTTGTTATACATTGTCGTAGCCTGCAAAAACTCTAGGGACCCACTACAAGGTCATGTCTTATTATAGCGCGTGATTCTCCCGAAAAATAACTACGGAAATACTCGTGTGATTTCGGTTTTATTTCGTGACAGTTATCGTAGCTCTTTCCATAAATCTTAGGGTCCATTTTGATATGACATAGGACAATGTAGGCATGCAGGCTCAACGAACGATTAGTTTATCGCCTTCACAGCACCAAGTGTGCAAAGTTAAGTTTTTCTGCCCCCCCCCCCCCCATCGATTCCGTTTTGAAGGATCGTCGTTCTGTCATTTGCAAACACATATAAGAATTTAAAACCATGATGTTCAATCCAAAAACGTCTTGAAACCACAGAGTTCATCGCCCTTTAGCTATACAGGACACCTATTATGAATAGTATCTATGCGAATTGTTCAGGTAGTGGAGGTCGGAAGGTGCACTATTTGTATAGTCGTGGTATGGACAAAAACTTCCCTATCTAAAAATAGAATTCTTTGAGGGGTAATTACTTTTATGCAGACTAATCAAATTTGCATCAGCTCTAAGTGGTAATTATAACCCTGCAGAGGTAAAGTCCTGTTAACGTGTTAATGTCGTATCCTACCGGTATCATTACCGGGGATCCCTCAACCTCCCCCCCCCCCCCCACACACACACACACACAAAATCGAAAGGAGTAAATAAAACAAAACAAAAGAGAAAAAGTAGGAACGATTAGAGATACATGGAGAGCACAAAATCATACCAAAAATCATATAGGGAGCGTATAAATAATGATAGTTTGAATCTATCCGTTCTACAAGGGGGAACCTCAAAATGGTAGCCTTTGTTAGTGACTTCAGTGCCTATGAATTTTGATATGTAGTGCAATCAACAGAAATGAGCTTCATGTATTGAATTTAGTATTATTTTGAAGAAACTAATCACCTTTCTCCCGGATTGGAATGGAAAAAAAAGCTAAATACCCTCCTGAAACTTTCAGCGAATCATGTAGAGACAATGACTGGAGAGAAGAAAAGAAAAGAATTTGGAAACAATTTTCGTACAAAACAAAACAAAACAAAGAGCTGGAATTATTCTGAGCTTGTGTCGGATTCGTTCCAAATTTCGTTTATTATCATTTTTTTTTTTTAAATCATAAATATTTCACCAGGTCCGTGATTGTAACGCCGCCAGGCACAAAAATTGCGGTAGCGTCGTAGGGGGAGTGCTTCAGTACAGAGTCATCTATGTTTAGATGGCACTACAGTTTTTATATAGGTCCATGATGGCACTGACCCAGAAGTCGGTCTGCCGCGACATTTACCGGACCGGTGTGGCAAGCGAACGATGTTTTCAGAGAAATATCGTGGACAAGGAATGACCTCGTTCGACCTTTTGGCCGAAATCTAAAAAAAAAAAAATGACCTTCCACCCATCATCATTGCCACGGCTGCAATTTACGACAGGACTGCGTGTGTCGCGTAAAATTAGTGATGGCCACAGGTGTTGTCAGTAATAGTGGGTGGACACGTTTAATAACAACCCAGTGACCCTCCACGAGGTTGCGAGTTCATTGAACTAATGGTGCCTGTATACTGCAGTCAATGCCAGATCATCAAGACGAAGTTCGAGTATAGAGCGTTCATGCTGATGAATAGAAAATGTCTCATTAAAGAAATTTGAATAAAAATTGGGGAAAATAATAAGGATAATCATCAGCAGGCCCGTTCACGATCGCCCCGTCACTGTACAGGCATGCTAACCTCGAAACATTAAACTGCACATTACTTGAGTATGAGACCATTCTGAAGCAAATAATTTTCACACAACAATAGATATATAATGTACTCTTTAAATGAATACCACAAGGATTGGAACAATCATCCCCCAGCATTCCCACTGATCAGGTACTAGCCATCCCCTTTAAATACTTATGTGCATATAATTCTGAAAGAAAGCTGCCGATCTTCTTCGTCTGCTATTAAATCTCTTAATCTGCAGTATCAAATAACCGTAAATGTACACTTTTCTTGTATATTTTTGTGACATGTTGTGTTTTGTGCATGTTATGTATGCTGTGTTGCTACAAAGTACTAGTATTGGTCATTTTTTTTTTTGAAATATGGAAATAAACTTGACCATAAAACTGAAATCATGTTCCTACATCATCTAAACGCATTTCGCCTCTCAATTCTTTCCATATTTCACACGAAAAAGATCGAATAGAAATGTATAAGAAATGAATTAAATATCATGATCAAGCTGACTTCAAATGGAGTCGAGTGATTATTTTGCCGTGGTTGTGATTGGCGTCCGTTTAGGGTGCACTACAGGACAATTTTATTTGTGTTTTTGTGTTTTATTTCTCTGTTTCTTTTGCTGTTTTTTCATTTGTTTTGTTTTTGTTTTTATTTTTTTCTTAGTTAAGCACGATTGATGATATCAAACTGTCACACAGCACTGATAAAATCTGCAAATGTAATGGAGTGGAAATGTTACACGTGCTGATGGAAGCGGATTATGATCCGTATTCATGTTCAGGGGAAATTCTCAGGAGTGACGAGTTGACTCACAACTCGAGAGTCAGCCATAGCACTGCAGGTTTAAAATAAAGAATAAAAGAAGGAAAGAAAAAAAATTAATGTTTCCTGTTCCATTCTCAGTCGCTTCATTTGTTTATGTTTCTTTATGTTTTTTCTGTCCTGTCTGCCCTGTTACGTCTGCCATGTTTTGAATTACTTTATATTTTCCTTTCGTAAGTTTTTGAGTATAGATTGTACGAGTTATCCACAGTACACAAGCTCTCAATTTACGTTTTTCCTCAGAGCTTGGGTAATGTATTCAAGCATGATTTTGAAACTATGTATACATGTTTTTAATTCGTTAATTACCTCCAATTTTCATCGTACAGTCAGTCATACCCATCATAGAGATCATTGATTTGTAATTTTTGCATATAATGCTATCTTCTGTGGAAGAAGTAAATGAAATAAAACTGAATTGAATTGAACTAAATTTTTGATTTTTTTTTTAAAGCAAAGTGTAAGTATGTTTTGTGTTAGTAGTCAGGGATTGCTGTTGTAGTAAACCGAGATAACATTGACTGTATCTACGTTTTTGTTGAAATTTTATTTTCCCAAGTTTGAGGCAATGCATTATTATTCAGCTGTACTTGGATTTCAAATGGCACCATTTAGAATAAAACGTTCAGTCTGATGTTTAAGCGAAAAGACTGCGAAAGTGCACTGGGTTCAAATGACAAACCTGGAAGAGATATTTCCGGCCTGATGCAACAAAAAAAAAAAAAAAATTCTCTTTTTAGATACTAGCTATAAATTAAATGACAATGTTATTATGACATCATAATAAGGCGGATCTTGCAAGTTATTGCTGCCTTTATCTTGTTCTTTGTGCTAATTCATATTTTTGTTGTTGTTTTGACTTCAACAGCAATAAAAATGGGCAAGGAAAGAATGTCTAGTTACCCTAACCAGATAATCCGTACAACCTTGCCGTTGCCCAAATACATCCATCTTCATTCATCCGGCGTCATAATGATAATCATAATTATTTCCCCCAATGTAATGATGACTAAGACGATTACATTAATGTCGGATAGCTGTATGATTAATGTCCTGGAAGTGCAGTACGAGTGAACAAAGCATATAGCTTGATTGAAAGCGGAGCCCTAATCGCATTAAAACTGGTTCCATGTAGTATTGGGTTATCCTGATCTATTCTTCACCATGACTTACGGGCAACAGAGAGTCACGGATAGCTAAACGTTGTAGATGTCATTATAAATATCCTAATCAAATGATTGATAAAAACACCATAAACCACTAAAGAGAAACTTAATAAAAATGAAGAAACAACAACAAAGATAAATTCCAGTTTGTTGAAGTTGCTCTTCCTTGCTCATAAAATGTTATGTTTCGTTTGAGTAGATGTTTTATGTTAAATGTAGTTTTTGCCTGTAGTACATCTTTGTATACGTATCATTAGACTATTATAATGATTATCCAAAAAAAAAAAGACACTAAAGACACTCTTCTTTTACAAATCCCGATATGTGAAACAAAAATATGTTAGGAGACAGAGTATTTGCTCGTGCAGCTCCCAGACTGTGGAATAAACGGTTAAAGTTCCTTCTTCAGAAGGTTCGTTAATCCGTAAAATGAAAAGAGATCGTTATTCCGAAGGTTCGTAATCCGAATATGAAATATGGTTCAAAATACCGACGGTTCGCTAGTATGCATCGACTTTACATTTTCGTATCAACGAACCTTCGGAATAACAAACCTTATTTCATTTTTAGATTATCAAACCTTCGGAATGACGAGCCTTCGGAATAACGCCACAAAATGTTCGGATTAACGAATCCTTTTTCATTTTCGGATTAACGAGCCTCTAGGTATAGGGAATATGTGTGTTTCAGAATAACGAACCTTCGGAATAACGAACATCACCCGAATAAACTACTATCAGAAATCAGGACGTACCAAACTGTATTTTTTTTAGCATTTAGCATTATTTTATTCAAAATTATTTAAATCAAGACTCAAAACACATTTTTCATTTTACTGTGCGTCATGATTGTTAAAAGCTCCTGCAGCGCAGAAGAATGCATAATGATGTACACAAGTTCTGCGCTTTATAAATTGATTTATTATCATCAATATTGTTTCTTTATCTTTTTTTTTTCTGTAGATATACCTTTACCGTCCGACAAGACAGCAGAAATCAATTGCATCGGCGATGGCAGCCTTCGAGACGCCAGGTAACTCATCCACATCATCTTTACGTCATATCATAACTGCACATAAGTTTGAGGAAAGAAAAAAATAGTTAGAAATTAAAGTCGTTATTACAGACATTTTCTTCTGTGTTACAAGACGAGGAACAAGAGCGCTTTAAAAAAAATCGTCATGCGTGTAATCATGATATATGAAGTGATCAGAAGTTTTATTTAGAGAGAAATAAACTTGACTCAGATCTGATGTTTGATTTGTTTTGAAGTAAACTATTGTTGTTCAGGGAGTCATGTGTGACTGTGATGCTTCCATCGAGGTAGCTGCTCTCATGTGCCTGGAAACAGTTTAAGACCACGGTCACCGACATATCAAATTTTCTAATCACGGTTTCAATGGATGATTACCCTGACTAATGTACATTCCATATTTTAAAGATCTAAAGATTTACTGCCTGTAGGAGAATAACTATGAACAGTATTCTGCAGACGTCAAGACGATGCATGTAATTGGTGGCAACAATGGAAATTGGAGAGTGTCAATCTCCGTATCCTATACCGGCTTACGGCTTCGTAAACATTACCGTATATATCGTCATAAAACGCATTCTCATGTGGCATTTTGTAGAAACTGAAAGCTCTCCAAACAATGTTTGTTTTTTCATTTCTGCAAGATTGATAAATAAAGCCGTTGCATAAAATCTAAGAGAATAATATGAGGTTAATTTCGAGCGCGAACTATCACTTCGTTTTTATTTTCTCTGACGAGACAAAGAATCAATCAAAAGATGTAAGAAAGATGAAGGTGACACATCGTTGTGATCCTACTATGGTGGGCGGGGTGACATGAACTTTAGTGTTAGAGAAGAAAATTAAATTTTACCAGCGAATCAAGTCAACGTTTCTCTTTTTCTTCTTCGTCTCTGTTATGGTAAACATTAATCTTTCACCAACATTTCAAAGAATGTTTTGTCGTATTTGCCCTCTGTCCTGCTTAACTTTTTTTTTCCACTCGTAACTCGTAAAACAACAGAACGTACAAAACTGCAAGTCGTAAAAGTTTACTTTGAGGCAATCATTACCTCAGTTTCATCACAAAGTTGGTGTTGTTGTTGTTGTTGTTGTTGTTGTTGTTGTTGTTTTAACGCAAAGAATCTTAGTCGAAACCAAAGATATTCTATATGCCAACCCAATCGTGCACGTGGACTACCACACTCAGAGCAAAACTCTTGATTATGGATGCACAGGTCTAAGGTTTGTTGTCAAAGATAATATCATAACATACTTTGGTCCTAAAGAGTAGTTTTCTCATCTAAACTTTCCATCACACTTATTTCTGTTTAGTATCTTTTGTCATAATTTATTATTACATCGTCAAATGATGATGGTAATAGCATTCATTTAATGATTGTACACTATGACTACTCTTTTCGTCATTTCAGACTGCTTTCACGTCACTGGTGACATGGACTTGTGCATGAAGGGAGGTGAGAGTTTTAAACAGGTCATATAATTGCCTTGCACTGTCACTATAGCTCTTACACCACATCTCGGGGGTGTTTCATAAAGCTGTTCGTAAAGTTACGAACGACTTAACAACAATTGGTGATCAGTTCTGATGTGCTATACTTATCAGAATTTCAATAATTCAGCACAATAGCTGATCACCAGTCATAAGTCATTCGTAACTTTAA